>NC_081848.1:64343721-64643721 GCF_963259705.1 Myotis daubentonii
TTTTAACAAATGACTAAAAACCAGCAAGTTAAATGTTTTAGTAAAAATAATATATTTATTAAACATATTAGAAAATATAAGAAGAATTCTGCCATTGATGTTTTGATGAAATTCCATCCAATTTTATTAAAACTTTGTAACTTTACATATTCATAAGGTCTTTTAGCCTCAACGTGTGATATTTTGTTCTCAATTATTGTGATAATTCATTACCCTTAAAAGTAACCCTAAAGATGAACTAATTCATATACCAAAATAGGGTAGGTAATATAATACTTCTGAATTACTTTATATAATTTTTTTTCAAATCACAGATGTTACTAAAAGGGGAAAAATGTTCTTTAAATTCTTCATCATGATCTTTTTTTTTCTGCAAATCCCTTTCCCCCCTCTCTACAAAGGCAATGTGAATAGGAGTAAAAGAAGACAAAACTTGACCTTTTGTGATCCCAGCATTAATGGGTCTGTTCATAATTCAATCTATGTGTGTGTGGGAGCATCCATGTGGAAACATAGAGGCCCGAGAGACATAAAGCCTTTCCCTTTAAACATTATCTGACCCTATCAGTCCCATTCACAAGAGAAGGCTTACGTATGCATATGTTGAAAAAATGCACCATCTCATTGTGCAGTGGAAAGCCTACACATTCTACTCCTCACTCTCCGTGGAAATGCTGCACGGAAGTGACACTTGTTCAGAATTTGAGAGAGTGACAAATGAGCAGAAGATAACCAAAAAAATGAGTATTCTGAGGAGGAAACAAACTAACCTTCCGGAAGAATGTAAACGCACCCTGTCTATAAGCACACATGTAGGCTTTACATAACATGCAGGGCAGTCTGGTCATGTTTTCTGATACATTCATGCAACTCTTGAATTTAATTATAATTCTCAAGATGATTGAGAATCATTACGTAATATTTTGTTTGTGATCATTCTAAAATGTATACATATGAAAGCTGTAAATTCTGAGCCACACATTCCGAATACTGTACTCGGGCTACAATGAATGACTCCTGGAGAAGCTCCTGGATTTTATAGTGCTGAGATCAAAGTTCAGCTGTCTGCCTGAATTCTATGTGGCCTTGAGTCCATCTATGTTACTAAGGAGGACCTGAGAGCACTTTGCACTGAACTATCACTTGAAATCAGTACTAAGGGCAGCATCCTCTATGTTAGGAATGTCATCTTGGCGTGTAACATACAGCCAGGATGGGCTCAAAGCCAGGTGAGCACTTAAACTGAAGACCAAGAAACTTTCTAATTCACAACATAATTAAGAAGTACCAGAAAGGGGCATGGAGATGAAAATTAGTATTTTAAACTTCCTAAAAATCTCTTCTTGGTTTCAGGCCCCAGAGTACAATGTTTTTCAGATTAAAAAGTGAACATAATCCAGACTTGAATGACTGAAGACGAGAAAATATGGGGACCTGTGAGCAAAATTCAGTATCTCTTGATTTGGAAGCTGCAGTGTAACTACAAGGAAACCTAACATGGTACCATCTCTTCTTTCCACCACTTTGATTACTCTCAGCTTTTTAATTTTCCTAGACTACTGTTAGGAAGTAGCTCTATCTTATTTCCTGCCATAGGTCCCTTATTGTGCTGACTTTAGGCTGATTCAAGAGTCTAACATCCCCATCTACACATGAGGAAAGAGGTGATTAAAAGTAGAAATATTTTAAATGTCTTTATCACCCACTTGACTATGTTGATGGCATTGAGGATGATGTCAACTATACCTTTTGAGGAAGCAATAAGAATGTGTTTCACTGACCTCTAACTACAGGAGCATAATTTTCCAACGGTCCCAGCTACTGTGCTCTGAAATCCATCACCAAGTTGGTACCAATGGCTGAGAAAACCAAGTCACAGGACTCCTCTGTTAGACAATTTTGGCTCAAGGATACACCACCAGCTTTGCTGAACCTTCCTTAGACTGCACAACAGTCTAGGATGCTTCTACCCAGTCTTCCTTTCTTCTTTCTTCCCTGGTGCTCAAATGTCTCTCAGCATCACCTATAGCTTTCCCCATTTTCTCTCATAGGCATTTCTTCTAATAAAATGCATACACATCTATTCACACCTAGGTATTTACTTTTCAGATAACCTGGAATAACACACTTTTAAACCAACAATAATGAATTACATGCAGCTTTCCAGTAGACCATTTTCTAAAAGTTTTATATAGTTTAACTAAGTCATTACCTCAAAGTGGTCTGATGATGAATACATTATTATTCTTCCCAGTTTTCATGTAGAAAATTACATGAAATCAAGCCAGATTTTAAGATAGAACTATAGGAATCAGAATTCTAAATCTCAGGTTTTATGATGTTTAATTTAGGTTTTTAAAATATCTAAAAATATAGTATTTTATAAAAAAGTAAATTATGGTAAAAAATAAGTATTAAAGTAATCTCCTTTCCAAAACTTTGTACTTCTCTTCACCATCACAAGTTCACATCTCTGTATGTAAATTAGGGCCAAAACTGGATGTCACTGACTTTTTCTAACCAAAATACTAGAAATTACAACTCAATATTAATATAATCACTTTCAAAGTAATGATGTTGAAATTATTTTCATAGTATATGGAATATTCCACACACATACACACAGCTGACCAAGCAGACATATAACCAAATAAAGTACTGTGCAGGTACATAGGTACTAAACAGATATTAAGGTGATAATAAAGAAGAAATACTAAATATGCATAAAACTGTTGGATTTTCCAGAAAAAATAATTTTCATTCCCAGTGTTGCTAGCAAAGTAGCATTCAAAATTATATATTTAGTATCATGATCATTTTCCTTGGCCATCTCAAGCTTTCAGTTCCATTGAAGCTGCAATTTTGCATAAAATATCAAAGAGTAAACAATTACTAGTACAATATTTAAAGGGCAGGAAATACTTAATTTTTTCATTTTTTAATTTCCTATTTATCTCTAATAATAATTTGTGTTATAGATATAATTTTAATTATAGCAATTAAAGATATTTATTTGAATTTTCTAAAGTTTACCATACCAAGATACATGATACAGTCATTTTAAACTTACTCTCCAACTGTTATAAAATAAATCACAGTTTTATTTTTTAAATAAATAGAAGACAACATTTTAAAATTTATCATTAAAAACCTTCTCTTTTAACTTGCTAATATTAAGTGGAATGAGAACTATAACTTAAATCTATACAACTGTTATTTGTTACATCTTAGTAATTATTCAACTTGAATTTTTCTTATGAGATATTTCCTACTGTGATTACCAATCAATGTTGGCAATATAGTCTTAAATACTGGGCATATATAACTCCCAAATATTAAAGTAGTCTCTGACATAAGACTTGAATTCACTCAGGAAAATGCATTGTACCTGCTCATCTATTGTAAAATACATAGTTAACAAAAGAGATATAATCAAAACAAGAAAATACTAAAAAATCTAAACCTTGCATAGATTTATTTGCTAAAATGTTGAGTTACATGAAAGTTTAATTTTTAAATATTGACACTATCTTATTCTTTAAGTTGCTTGTAGATTTTATTTACTGACAGTGGTACATGGAAATGAGCAAAACCATCATCTTGTTTCAGAAAGATTAAATGCTTTTGTATACCAGGAAACTACATAAAAATCATTTTCCCCTTTTGTCTAACACTACTTTTGTATTAAAATTTCATTTATGGACGATGATGCTGTCAGCTTCACAGCATGAGCTCTGGAGAGAAGAAGGTTTGCTCTAATGGTTCTTCATTACAATATTGACAACAGAATCTTATGATTAGCTCACTTAGGCTTGACATTGGTAAACCACAGTTTTTCCTTGATAACAGAAAACATCGTTAGCATTTCTAAAATTCATAACAATAATTCTACTCCTAGAAAGTCAGAAAATACAAATAAGATTTAGTATTTATTTAAAGTCTAAGAAAATTGTAATGGTTTTCCTCCTAGCACACTTTATAATTTTCAGATTCAAGTCACATGTAATAACTTCCTAAATTGAGATCTTTATGAGAAATTATTCCAAAACATTTTTCAGAAAATTACAATATGACTTAATCTTTCAAGCATATAATTATTTTTCAAGCTTCCTATATCAATAAAATGATTTCCAGTTTTGATCCATTTTTCCCATTATGTTGTTATCAGGTAACTATGTATAGTTGGTTCACTACCAGACCCAAGTAAAATTTGTCTTAATTTTAAAATTAGTGTTCATTGTGATGTTACAATATAGTTTAAAAAGTAAGTTCCTTACTTCTTCCTGTGCCTTATGGAGTTCCTTTGCTGTCATTGAAAGAACGATTTTTTCAGTAATTTTATCTTTCTGTTCATCCACAGCCAGGTTCAACTAGAAAAAAAAATAGGCACCTGTTTATACCTAATAGCAACCTTTATTCAAATAACTAACTTAGCACAATCATGAAATCTAATTTCAAATACTTATGTGAAAATGAATTAATTCCATTGAGATAAATAAGTCTAAAGTTTATTTTTATATTTAAAACATTCAACACTGACTTTTTCACTTCCACTTTTGTTGCTTTTAAGTTTACTGAGATATGATTTGGGAGGGAATCCTCCACTGCAGATAGTTGACAATGGTGACTACTATTTAAAGTCATTTTATCAAAATGAGCATAGCAGCTTTTTAAAACTAGGCTGATAGTTCATCTTTTAGTCTTTTATTGCCAGTAGGGAATAAATTGGCTGCTGTTATGTCAGGATAACAATTCAAGAACATAAACCAAAGGCAAATGTCAATTCAAACACTCTAGAATGGTACAAAATGGTTTATAATATTTCACAACAAAGGATAATGTATCTGAAATACCTGAACAGTTACCTCTGATCTGCTCTATTCACAAAGCCAGATAAAGGTCTTCTGCTACTGCCACTAACTCTTGTTATAAAAAGTGAATGTAGTCCATTCTATATTTCTTTATAAGCAGTCCCCATGGAAACAAAATACTGTTTTCAACAAAAGGAAAACACTAAACTCACTCAATGATATTCACTCAATAGATTGGCATTAATAGAAAGAAAGAAAATAGCCTGATACTGAATCCTCTGAATTGGAATCTTAAACAGTTAGTTCTTAAACAATGGACTTTCCATGTTGTCTCTCCTTATTGAGGATTAAAAATGAATAATAACCATATTTTTTGCTTTGTTTTGTACCAGTATGTTTTGCTAATGTTGTTATTGCTTTAAAGAAGTCTCAATTGTATGCCTGACCATGAATCTTTAATCCATACCCTGCCTGAAGACCCACTCTTATACTTGGGATAAAATGGGGGTAGAGCCAATGATATGGCCTCCTCAATCTAACTATGTATATATATATACTATATGAGTAATATCACACCTGTGAACTTTTTAAAAATATACATTTTTATTGATTTCAGAAAGGAAGAGAGAGGGAGAGAGAGATAGAAACATCAACGATGAGAGAGAATCATTGATCGGCTGCCTCCTGCATGCCCCACACTGGGGATCGAACCCACAACCCAGGCATATGCCCTGACCAGGAATCGAACCATGACCTCCTGGTTCATAGGTCAACACTCAACCACTGAGCCACACAGCTAGGTGTGCCTGTGAACTCTTCATCTACTGATATGTGATACAGCTCAGTATATCAAAGATTTTGTTTTGATGGAGAGGAAAGACCCAGGAATCTTTAGTCTGATGACCAGCCTAGATAAGTAGTTGACAAACATTTGTGTGAAGGGCCAGATAGTAAATATTTTAGACTTGGGAGTGGGTATATAGTCTGTTGCAATTTTTCAACGAAGGCCTGATAGCATGAAATAGATAATATATAAATGAATGAGTGTAGCTATGCCTCAATAAAACAAAAAAACAAACAAGTGGCAGGCAGGCTGACCTCTGTCCTAGATTGAGAACTTACTAAAAACACGTTTTTAAAAAAACATGTAATGTACATGATGACTGTAGTTAACAATGATATATGGTGTTTTTAAAAGTTTCAAGAGATCCTAAGAGTTCTCCTCACAAGGTTAAAAAATTGGAGTTTTCTTTGTATCTATGTGAGATGATGGATATTAACTAAACTTATTGCAGTTATCATTTAACCATACATGAAAGTCATTATGCTATATACCTTAAACTTACACAGTACCATATGTCAATTACACCTCAATAAAACTGGGCTAAAATATCATGTGAGTCTATTCTTAGGCTCATTCTCCCCGAGGAATATATTTTCCTGTGCTATAGCAATAAAATAAAATTAAAAACACCACAATATTATAAAATACCAAGTATCAAACTCAACTTCCATTCATGGAATCCTATCTGTAAACTGAGACAAAACATACTGTGTCAAGTCTCCATGGTTATTTCTTTATTGGGAGATTCTCATCTCAGGAGTAGATAAGTGGAGTGGAATGTGACTGGAGAAATATTCACCAATCTCATCTATTCTTTACATAATTGATTTCCAAATGCAAAAACATTCAGAGCAGATATTTTTGAAGTGAAGCAAAACAAAACAAAAACATAACCACAAAACTCAATACCACAAGTTGTAAGTTAGATTCTAATGAAGTCTCTCAGGACCACGGCATTTAGAACTGCTTCCAAGGAACTCTTTGAAGTTGGGAATTCTTTACCTTTGAAAGAGCTACAGTTAGAAAAATCACCTTTATTCCAATACTCAACATTCAAGGAAATACTGTACGTAAGCTTGAGGAAAAAACATCAACAGTACTGAAAAGCACCATATGCATAGTACCAAATAGAGAATCCAGCAAGACATTGGAAATTAAATGGTCAATAAAATATAAGGATACACACGCAGGGCCCTTTCCGGAAACAGACCAGCCATTGAGAGAGAGAGAGAGAGAGAGAGAGACAGAGACAGAGAGACAGAGAGACAGAGAGATTTAATACAATCACTTAGAGAAAATTCTTGAGAATAAAATGTCAAATTCAGAGAGTGTCTTTTCACCCTAAGGTAGTAATAATATGCAATACTAATAGCATCTCTCCCTCACATCCCAGGACATGACAACAATAGTAGGATTCTTCTCTCCTATCACTTTAGAAGAGGGCATCCTGTTTCTTTATTAAAATAAAACTAGACGCTTTTGATTTGCTGTTCTTATCTAAAATGCATGAGATATTTTTTTCTGTCAATGGGTTTGTAATTTCTGAGGCTAATTTTTGTGTATAAAGGGGGTGTATGTGTTATGTGCCATAGAGTCAGCCCTGATTCCTGGTGACCCTATAAATGAGTAAGGTCCACAATGTCCTATCCTAGAATAAAAACCTCAAATTAACTCCAAATTAAAAAACATACAATAAAGATGAAGCTTGTGGGCATTACCCTAAGTAAAATAAGTCACACAGAGAAAAACAAAATTCTGTTTAAAGGCTAATTGTGTAAACACTTTGATATATAGTAAGATAAAATCTATTTTATAGGAGAAAATTCCTCTAAAGTAAAACTCTAGAGTCCAATCATTAGTATTTTTATAAAAGGTACAAGTAATCAAATAAGCTGGTGTGTTCTGTTTACCTAACTCATATTGACATTCCATTTAAGTGCTGACTAAAGAGGGAAGAGCTATTAGTCCAACCAAACTAAAGGTTCTGAACTGTAGTTCTGCATGTAGTTTTCTTTGTATTCAGAAGAACAGCTAATGACTCAAGTGTGACATATATGATGTATGTTGTGTATAAAGTCCTTAATAAATCAACATAACCCAACAAGAAATTAAATCTATCAAAAATTGATGTCTTTGACCAGTAAATATTGATTTATTAATAAATGATTTGATCCATAGTTTACATGCAGATCAATACAGGCAATACAGTTCAGCATAAACAGGAAGACAATCAGCCTTCATATATATTGACAAGTTTCCCAATGGTCTGTTAATATACAAAAGACTGGGACAAAGTACTTATTTATATATACAAAACATGGTTATAAAGGCCAGCTGCAGGTATTTTTTTGGAAAGTGCATTTTAATAAGGTTCTATTCAGTTAGGGAACAAATGGGGAAGAAGTAGTTTGCACTACAGAGTTTTAGCGCAAGAGCTTTCTCTTTTTCTAACCACAAAATCAATCATTTGTCCAGACTGTGGGAGTCAGAGTTAGTTACTGAAAAGAGCTCCGTATATAAACAAGTCAATAACTCATTGTGTGTTATTGTCCAGCTGAAGAAGTCGGCTTTCAAAAAGCTGCCCCTGCTTCTCTCAGAATGAATGTCACTGTATTCAGGGACTGGGAGAGAGTCCTTTGTTTCTAGCCATTGCTGGCTGCCATTTATGTATGGGAACAGGAGGTGGCTGCTAGGAGTGTGGGGGAAGCCATTATTTGGAATGGTGGATGTCCAGGAAAAACTCTAAATTTTGTCAACATAAATAATTTGTGTCTGGAAATGCATAATGGAATCAATAAAGAATGGCCACATACACAAAATATTTGGTAAAAGAATTAAGTAATAATGAGTCCGTGTCATTTATATTTTTGGTTTCTTACATATCAATGAAGATTAATCCAAAATATATAGGCAATGGTCAGAAAAGTTCAAATGTATAAAATCAAACTAATAAATAGGTAAATGTGTCAAATAAATGCTACCTGCCATAAATATTAAGAGTGATCCTTGGGACTCCCAAATGGGGTTTTCAAAGTGTGTGTGTGTGTGTGTGTGTGTGTGTGGGCGAATTTGTTTTAGGAATGATTTTATGTATTCAACACTTGTGATAAGTTAAAGAAATGTGAACTACTTTTGACTTAAAATTAGTTGAAATATCCTTTAGAATTTAACTGAACCTAAAATTCATAAGATATAAATATTACTATACTCTTAAGTATTTGATCTTAAAATTTATTTAAGCCCAACTATTTATTCAGAATCAAACCAGGGACTATAGAGAAACACCAGACCAAGATTCAAGGTTTATAATTAGGCTGGGCAAATAAAAAATACATATTGATATGTTTAATAAATGGTCCTTATGGTGGAGCATGCTCTCTGAAATCTTTAAACACTATCTTAGCTTATACATATACTAGAGGGCCAGTGTGCATGAAATCGTGCACGGTTAAGGTCCCTAGGCCTAGCCTGGCCTCCATTGCATGGCCTCTGCCACCCTGCAACACTCCGTGAAGCTCTCCGCCCTGGGATGCTCCGTGACACTCACAGCCCCTCGACTGCTCTGCGAGGCTCCCCTCACCCATCAACTGCTCCGTGAAGCTTGCTGCTGCCCCGAAAAGCTCGCTGCTGGACGCTCCATGAAACTTCTGCCGCCCTGCCACTGCTCTGTGAGGCTCCCCCCACCGTGACTGCTCCGCGAAACTCCCTTGCCCCCGCAACTGCTTTGCTAGCCCAGGTGACTGCTCCGCTAAGCTCACTGCTGCCCTGCGAAGCAGCCCACTGCAGCTCAACAGTCCCAAGTCCCACCCCGCCGCCAGCTCCCCCTCATGGTGAGCAGCTCGGGGCCAGGGGAGGTGGGGACTGAGAGGTGCTCCATGTACTTCATGTGACCGGTCACCCTTTCAGTCGTGACGGCACCTAGCTCTTAATATATACTACGATATCAGAGAGGGGGAGAGAGAAAGAGAGATAGAAACATCAACAATGAGAGAGAATCATTGATCAGCTGCCTCCTGCATGCCTCACACTGGGGATCAAGCCCGCAATTGGGCATATGCCCTGATTGGGAATCGAACTGTGACCTCCTGGTTCATAGGTCGAAGCTCAACCACTGAGCTACACTGCCTGGACTAACTTAGCTCTTAATTAGATAAAAAGTTGAAGTTGGCCCTAATCAGTTTGGCTCAGTGGATAGAGCGTCGGCCTGCGGACTCAAGAGTCCCAGGTTCGATTCTGGTCAAGGGCATGTACCTTGGTTGCGGGCACATCTCCAGTAGGGAGTGTGCAGGAGGCAGCTGATCGATGTTTCTCTCTCATCGATGTTTCTAACTCTCTCCCTTCCTCTCTGTAAAAAATCAATAAAATATATTTTTTAAAAAAAAGTTGAAGTTGTAGGGAAGAAGACAATTGGGAATGTAGAACTTAATCCAACTGATCCATCCCATTTCCCCTCACAAATTAGAAAACCACAGAATTAAATAATATAACATGCTTTCACAGGCAATAATTGTACAAGGCATTTTTCTAGGTACAAACAGATTAGTGGAGAAGTGCCATATGGTTGAGGAAATAATTAAAAACAATAGAAAATGATAATTTATGGCATGAGGTAGATCACAATTAGATGGAGGTAAAAGCAATACAATCTATAAGTATAAAGAACAAAACTATTATTTGGATATGGAATGGCTAGAGACAGAAAGGCATAAATTATGGGTAGTATCAAGCTAGGAAAAGGAGAAGTGATACTATAGGTCAATATTATTAATAAATATTAATATTACTTACTAATTAATTACATGATGAAATTCATTCTAAATACAGCTAGTGGGGTGGCTTGACATGGCTTGGGGAAGGAGAGGAGAAAAGACAAGCTGAGCCTTGAAGGATAAGCAGAAAGGGCATAGCTGATCCAAGTGAGCCAGACTAAGGCACTGGTCTGATCACAAGGAATGTTTCATACTGGGGAACAAGGACTAGATTGTTAGTGTGAACCTCCCATATCTAAATTTATTAATCTATTTTATTTTTAGCTTTTCAGGAAAGTATCTCTATATATAAAAAGCCAGCTACTGTAATGGCCATAACGACCATTAGCGGGCAGGGCCTGCCCACCAGTCGCTATGATGCTCACTGTGGCCAGTGAACTGGCCAATCAGGGGGTGGTGCCAGCCGGCCAACCTCACAGCCCCTCCCCGCTGCCGGCCTGCCCCTGATCGGACTCTCCCACCCTGATCAAGAGCTGGGCAGCTGGCCAAACGTCCCCTCTCTTTGCCCCCCCCCCCACCACCAACCCCACCCCTGATAAGCCAGCCCCACCACAATAGGCCTGCAGCCCCTCCCCCTGATCAGCTCACCCCCACCCCAATAAGGGGCGGGGCTGGGTAGGCAACCTCCTGCAGCCCCTAGCCCCCAGCAGGCAATGCTCCCAATGGGCCCCCACCACCCTAATCAGCCTGCAGCCCTCCCTCTGGCCAGCCCCACCCCTGATCACCACCCCACTGCAGTAGGGGGCAGGGCCGGCTGTCCAACTTCCCTCAGCCCCTCCCCCCAGCTGGCCCCACCCACTATGGGCCACCACCACCCTGAGAGGCCCCTAGCCCCTCCCCCCAGCTGGCCCCACCCCCACGCAGCCCCACCAGAGATCGGCCCCCCACCCTGATCAGGGGCAGGGCTGACTGGCCAACCACCCGTGGCCCCTCCCCCAGGCCACTGCCTCCCAATCGGCACCCCCAGCCCCATTTGGGGGTGGAGCCAGCCAGCCCACCACCCACAGCTCCTTCCCATGGCCAACCTGGCCCCAATCGGCCCCCCAACCCCAACTGGGGGTGGGGCCTTATGTCCAATCACCCACAGCCCCTTCCCTCAGCTGGTGCACAAATCCTGTGCACCAGGCCTCTAGTTTAATAATAAAATGATTTGACTCAAGGTAGCCATAATCACAATAGCCAAAAGATAGAAGCAACACAAATGTCCATCAACAAAAGAATGGATAAACAACATGTGGTATCTAGATATAGTGGAATATTATTCAGCCTTAAAGGAAGGAAATACTGACAAATGCTACAAAATGGATGAACCTTGAAAACATTGTGCTAAGTGAAATAAGACATGCACAGAAGGACAAATATCTTGATTACACATATATGAAGTACCTAGAGTAATCAAATTCATAGAGATGGTGGTTGCCAGAAGCTAGGGGGAGAAGGGAGTGAGGTGTTAGTACTTAATGGGTACAGAGTTTCAGTTTGGGAAGATGAGAAGTCCTGATGGACAGTGGTAATGGTTGCACAGCAATGTGAATGTACTTAATGCCTCAGAACTATACACTTAATAATGGTTAAAAGGGAAATTTTAGGCTATGATATTTTACCATAATAAAAAATTAACCATAATGTATTTTTAATAAGAAAAATACTCATTTATTTTTTAAAATCTCTCTTGAAAGAGTGCAGTAGAGCCTTTCAATTCACACAAATTAGACAAGAACATGAAATATTGAAAAATTTAATTATGAATGTTGTAAAGTATTATTTTCCTATTCAAATATGCACACAAACTGAAACAAGATAAACAGTGTCAATTTGTTTAAACTATGGTAAGACAACTTTGGATGCATAAAAATAGTTGGTAAATTGACTTGCAGTGATCACTTTGTTTCTATGTAAATACGCCCTTCCAAAGTGTCTGAGATTATGCTGGGGTCTAGCCCCAGCGGGTCCAGGGGTTCCCAAAGGCGTAGACGGAGTCGGCGAAGAAGGAATGACACGGAGACAGCATTCAGTTGACCAGCAGCCTAGCCAGGATCTCCAGCCAAGTTCTGGTCTCGATCTCCAGAGAGTTTCTGCTTCGGATCTCCAGCCAGGTTCTGTGGCCATGTTCCCTTGCTAGGTTCTCCAGCCAGGTTCTGTCCAGGTTCTCCAGCCAGGTTCAGTCACCAGGTTCTAGTCAGGTTCTCTTGCCAATTTCTGTAGTCAGGTTCAGTCCAGGATCTTTTGCCATGTTCTCTCCAGCGAAGTTCTTCTGTCTGTAGGTTCTGTGTAGGTTCTGTCTTCTTGGCTCTCTTCTTAAGTTCTGTCTCTCTCTGTCTTGTTACATCTGTATTTATACCAGTTGATTCAATCCTATCAATCTCTATTCCAAAGGTTAGGGCGTTTCTTATCTCCATTCCAGGGAGTAAAGATTATGTAGCTTAAGCATGATTGTTTGTAGTTAAATTGATTAACTACCCGCCTGGCACTTAGTTAAGGAGTTTTATTCCCTCCCTAACTTCAGGGGAAAATCCCTACCTGGGGATTCAACCTTTCTCGGAGAGGTGACCTTGGTTAAAACACAGCGCCAAGAAGGTGAGCAAACATATTAAGAACCGTATGCCATATATGCCAGGTCCCTTGAAACAGCAAGCATGGACCGGCTCCCGGCAAGATTACTCCAAAGCAGTTGCTTTCCTGAGTATTTTATGTATTCCTTCCCAGTATCATTTGCACAATTACTGGGGATTTATGCCAGTAACAATATTTACCTACTTCAATGGCTATTAAGAAAATCAAATAAGCCCTAACCGGTTTGGCTCAGTGGATAGAGCATTGGCCTGCGGACTGAAGGGTCCCAGGTTCGATTCTGGTCAAGGGCATGTACCTTCGTTGCGGGCACATCCCCAGTGGGGAGTGTGCAGGAGGCAACTGATTGATGTGTCTCTCTCATCGATGTTTCTAACTCTCTATCCCTCTCCCTTCCTCTCTGTAAAAAAAATCAATAAAATATATATTTTTTTAAAAATCAAATGAGATTTTTAACCTGGAAAAATCACATCATAACTACAAAGCACCGTGCAAATATTTTTATTATCAAAGAATTAATAAAGCAAAGGTCAACTTTTTCCCTAGCGCAACCCCAAACATCACATATTCTAAAAACAAGTCTGAATTAGTAATTACCAAATGGTTGCTTTCCTCCAACCAAACTTACTGCCAAAATAGTCTTCATCATCTCTAATCCACATAGGGACAAAAAGCTACACTGGTTTCCACTCTGGGATTTTTTAAATTGATTTTTAGAGAAAGAGAGGAAAGGAGAGAGAGGAGAGAGAGAGAGAGAGAGAGAGAGAGAGAGAGAGAGAGAGAGAGAGAGAATAAAAAGCATCCATTTGTCCTTCCACTCATTTATGCATTCATTGGTTAATTCTGGTATGTGCCCTGACTAGGGATTGAACTCACAACCTTGGTGTTTGGGGACAACATTCTAACCAACTGAAGGGTTCACCCTGGGATTTTTAAGTACAATTTCACAGGGTAAACACTTTCTGAAACTCTTTGGATATCTTCTCCCTGATCCAGCCAGATTTGCATTTATAGAGAATTCAGAGCAGGATGCTCTTAGCTCAATATGTCTACCATCTAGTATCAAAGAACTCCCATCTCCATTTCTCAATGCACCGTCTGTGTTTGGAATTCATTTCTGTGGGAGGTCATAGAGTCAAACACCATGAATGAGAAAGGAACGGTTATTCACAATGCAGGCAGTAAGTGTGAGCCTGGATTGCAAGGGCAATCAAATCTCATGCTTCAAGAAAGAAAATGATCATTTGCAAGGTCAGGAAGGAATTTCCTCTTCACTTTTAATAGGAAGTATCAGGCAATTTGAGGGATGAATTGTGGGGGAGGGGAAATTTATCTTGGTTCTAAAATACAAAGTATTCATGATACCCCTTCCACCAGAAAGATCAATGGATTAGCTATGTAGGTGGCATGATCCTATGTGAAAAGTTGGTATCCCGTGTTTCCTATCATTTGATGTGATACACATTTAGCTCATTTCTACCATGTGCCTCGGCAATAACCCCAAGCAATTCTTTAGTGGACAGTCATAATAATAACATTTTATTTTCCTTAATTTATTAATTTCTGATGACTTTAATGCAGCAATGCTTAAGCAATTACTTTTACTCTCACCTTAGTTTCCATACAATTTGCATAGTTTTTATGATGCAAAACCTTTCAATATGTGATTATAAGCACTTAACCATTATGTAACAATTACCTTTGCTAATTAAATAAATAAACATATAAGGACTCATGAATAAAGTTCCTAAGACTGATCACATATTTTTAAGTATATGTACTTAAATATATTTTTGGCTATGTTGAAACATTCTAATCAACACAAGACACATATTTAACATATCTTTAATATTTGTTTTGACTTTGATATCCATTACATATGAGATTGATAATTCATACTCAGAGCTTCCCAAGTTATGATAGTAATTGATTTGTTACAATTGTGCTTCCAACAAGCTTTTATCTTAGCACTTAAATCTAAACATACTACATAAATGTGGCATGCTTTAGCAATGGATACTGTATAATACTTCTAAGGAGCGTCACAGATGTGTTAATAATGCTAGACTAATAACCTGAATTATAATTGAGAATATGTCCCCTTTGCCTTACAAAAATAACAGCTCTTAAAGGAGCACCCCTGATTTTCTAGAGGACTGTTCCGGCTGCTACTGCTGTTGTTTCTGAACCTGAGTTCTAAACTCAAGAGCAATGTCTGAGAAAATGTCAAATGTCAGTACCTGATTCTACCAGCAGGTGCTACTTGAACACCCAGGGTTATTCCCATGTCAGAATGACAGAAGGGTAAGTGAAGGGCATTCGTTGAACAGTAACAAATATCACTGCAAAGTCTTTTTAAATATCTTTATTATAGAATTCAACATTGTTTAGATCAATATCAGTCCTGGATCCATTTCCTTACACTCCCGAATAAACATAGGATCGGCAATGCTAAAATGTAACTACATTTATTTCCAGTCCTGGCTGCATTTTTATTTCTGTGAAAGTTTGGTTATGAGTAAAGAGCACAGCTGCCATTGACCCTTACTGTTTCTAGGAATTCCTTATGTTTGTACACAGATTAGAAATGATGAGATTCTATTAAAATTCATTATAACATTGCAGGAATAAAAAAAAAAAATCCTTCCCTTTCCTAGCTATTAGCTTTTTGCTTTTTTTTTTTTTTTTTTTTTTTTTTTTTTGCCATACTCAGCCTGACCCAGCCTGCGAAGCTGGAAGTTGGCAGCTGTGATTGCAGTACAGATTTCACACAGTGTAATTACTGCAGTGACACTAGGACTGAGAGGTACAAAGAAAAAAAAAAAGAGGCCCTACAGGTTATTAGCACTAAACACTGGGAGAAATCAAACGGGGAGTCAATGCGTAATTTCGAGGTCTATCAAGCCTCATCAGGAACAGCAGGGAGGAAAGTGCTTCACTTCATCATCTCACTCTCTGACTTTTGTTGAAAATTACAGTAATTAAAAAAGAGCTAAGTACTTCTCAGGCAAGGGGTCCTTTCTTTACCCATCACCTTTTAGTTGGCTGCTGATTCTCTGTGACCTTTTCCTTGGCTCTGTCTATCGCAGTCAACACGGATCTTTGTTGAATGGCTCTCTGAAACCTAATTACTATCTGCTGGGTGATGCGGTATTGATCAGAAAAGGTGGCACAGCAAAATAAGAGTACCAACACTGTGGCCCCGGCAATCGAAAAGTAATTCCAGCCCCATAGAAACGGCCCTTCCATCCCACTTATTAGAAGCAGCTGTGATGTTGCCAAATCAATACACCACACTGGATTGCTTCTTTGACTAAAAAGCAGTCTTTTTTTTTTTTAAGAAGTCATGTACAATCAACGGCCTCTGACTTCAAAGGACTTTGCCCTAATGCACTGTGTGAGTGAACAAATTCTATGTTGGCAAACATCTTTAGTACCAGTAGTGGTGGTGATGGTGGTGGTGTTCTTTTGTGTGTGTTTTTTTAAATCACTACTTTTATTTAGCTTTATAATGGAGTATCAGTGGGCTGATCCATCCAGAAAACACCATTAGACATTATATCCCATCAGAAAAAAGTGCTCAAATACATTGGAAAACATAAATTAATCTAAATGGAGCAGTTTAGTACTCAACTATTAACAACTCATTTTAACAGAAAATACTAGTATGTGTTTTCTAAAAAACAAATTCGTTAACCTCATGTTTTAATACATATAATAAATAGATGCAAGTTGAGTTGGGATTAGCTGATTTTTTAGTACATAAAGAAACTGAGTGGTTTTATAGAGAAAAAAATATTTTTGAATATACTTTGTTTTTTTAAATAAAGAAAAACTGTCATTCTATTTGCATTGAAAACTGAAATAAGCATTCAGTTTTCTTTAAATTCTAGCACTTAAAATTAGATATTTTGGTAATTGTACCTAAGGAAGAAGGTACAATTTGGGGTGATTTGCTTGGAGTTGTATCAATCCTTATAATATAATATAAAGACTTTTGCAGCCAGAAATGCATAATAGTCATTCAAAGCTGATGTCATATTAAAGCTAAGAAGACAGCTCAATTTACTTTATATGTCAGGCACCAATAGCTTGATAAATTAACATTTTATTGGGAAAAGATTTCACATCAATTATTTACTAAATTTATTAAAATTGAATTATATTTTCAAACTTCTAGTTTTCATATGATTCAAATACATCATATTTATTTAAAACTAGAGGCCTGATGCACAAAGATTCGTGTAAGAATAGTCCTTCCTTCCCCTGGCTGTCAGCACCAGCTTCCCTCCAGCACCCAGGACCCGGGCCTTCACTCCAGCCACTGCCCTCCTGTAGCTCCCTCAACCCCCACAACCCCCTCATAGCAGGCTTCCCGCCCAGCCCTGCCGCTCCACACCTGCATGCAAGTGCTGCCCATAGGCCTGGATCGGCCAGGGTGGGGCAGAATGCCTGTGTCATGACCATGGCGACGACGCAAGCGCCTGGGCCCGGCCACCACCATCTTTGTCATGGGGTGACAATTAATTTGCATATCCCATCTTTATTAGATAGGATGCCGCCCCCCAGTGGAAACATTAACTGCATCAGAAGTCATAGCAATGACATAGTTAATGGTTTGTGTATTGGGGTTTCTTTAAAGATAATTACAGGAATTAAAAACATCAAAACCATCAACAAATTTCCCAAAAATTTTACCTAGAATCATTATTCCAATTTTCTTCCTAAGAAGATGGTTCTATAAAACAATGTCATATAACACTAACACTGTAAGATTATGGGTATATTTTGTACTTTATCTGAGAAGTGGATTTCATTCATCTCTACATGTTTAAGGGCAATCATAAAAATTACACTGCATATAAAAATTACACAGCTGCGAAAGCTTAGACATGGAGAAATCCAGCTACATCTATTACTTTTCAAATTTGCTCTACATCATAGCCTTCAACACCTGATTACATTTTGCTAAAGTTACCCTGCCAGCCCGTAGGTCCAGAAAATGTTTGAATTTTCCATGTCTTGGCTTAAAAAACAGAGGTTCCAAAATTTCTTCAGTTCACAGAATCGTTGGTGAACAAACATTTAAAATATTCCATGAAGCCCTGTACATTTGCAGCAGCAGCCCACTGAGGTGTTTTGATACACAGTTTGGGAACCAAACTTAAACCATTAATTTTTTAAAACAATATTTTACTTGGGATCTAAATGTATAGAACAAAGGCAATATTTCTTATTTGTGAGTTCCAAAATATAACAATTATGTATTATAGTACCAATCAATGTGTGTGTGTGTGTGTGTGTGTGTGTGTGTGTGTATGGGAGTTTATGAACACAGAAAATTGAGTGTCTTATATAAAAGTAAGATTCCGATTTTGCTTGTTTTTATTCCTTTATTTATTTTTTCCAACCTTGGATTCCATTGTGACAGTAATTCCAAAAGAGTTTGTACACTTTTCTGGTATAATTTATATAGTTTAAATAATGTTCACAGATGCTCAATTAGCTTCTGCAGAGTTACATACCTATTACAAAATATTTAAGATTTTCTCACAAATCTCTTGGAACAATAAAATAAGGTAAAAGAGAGCCTGAAATAGTAAAATGTATAAGACCTACACTAAAATGAAAGGTGCAAATAAGCACTGTTCACATATTTGTTCATCTAACATGTTTTAGGAGATGTGGACACTTTTTTTAAAATTTAAATTCATTATTGTTTAAAGTATTACATAAGTCTCCTTCCCCCCCCCCCCCCATTGACCTCTCCTTGGCCGCTCCCACCCCCCAAGATATGGACACTTTTAGGCATATAAAACAAAACCCAAGACTTCAAATAATCAAACATCCATGGTCATGAGAATATTAATTGCTCTTAGAGTCCATGAGCTTTTGGCTTTCCTATTTGTGAGCACCACTGTTTAATAACAAAATTAATTTTTTTATTTTTACTTTAATCATTTTACTTTTTCTTTTGACTAATAAACGTGTTTTCAAATAACAAGGGTTCTTTTAATCTAGTCTTGCTTCCATCTGTAAATAATATAAAGTAAAATAATGTAGTAGATCACTATTGTTATGTGGGAATGGAATAGTTGGCCCAAAGAAACTAAGAAAAAGAAACTTTCTGAGGAAAACAGTTTGTCAACAAATCCTATAAATAAGTCTCACCGTTATTTGTGATAATTAAGTTATTAAGTAAGTACAGGGTGGGGCAAAATAGATTTACAGTTGTGAGTACATGGAACACAGAATTTATTCTTGTATTATTATTTATTAATTATTGTATTATTTTCCATGTGAACAACTATAAGCCTACTTTTGCCCCACCGTATAAATGAGTTAAAAAAGCAAATGTGTGTGCTATTGTTTCCCTCATGTCTCACTCCTCTGCCAGATTCAAAGTTCAATGAGAGTAGAAACCATGTTTGTCTTGTTCACTGTGAAAGATGCCTGACACATAGTAGGTGCTTAATGCATGTTTTTTAATAGAGTATAAAACAAATAGGAATGGGAGAAAGGGAAAGAGAGGGACAAAGGAACAAAGGGAGGAAGGAGAGAGAGCAGTACAGAATTATGGTTGGTCTCTGTGACTTTTTCACTAATAGAACCCTAAGCATTGTGTCTGGTTGAAACAGTGAATTACCCATTCTCATTTGCAAACAGGCATGGCCAATGATATATAAATACAAAATGTGGAACTTCCAAGAAAACCCTTAATGCCCTACCACACTATCTCCTTCTCAATTCTTGGAATACACATGATGACTAGGGGCCCAGTAGTTGTCCTTGGGCCATTAGAGGAAAGCCAGAGAATCTGAGACTTCAATCTGATGTCCTGGAGCTTCAGAACTAATGCTGGCAACTGTCTCCCACCAGACTTCTCATCTAATGATTTAGCCACAATTAAGTAGGTTGTCTGTGGTATTGCAGTCAAATCTAACACTAATTAATACAGTCTCTGAAATGCATGTCATGAATTTCTGTAAGTGGAACTATTATGCAACTATATTTCACTCCACTAGTGGTGAGAAGAGGATTGGAAAAGAGACGTAAATTTATCGAAGC
Organism: Myotis daubentonii; assembly: GCF_963259705.1. NCBI lineage: Eukaryota > Metazoa > Chordata > Mammalia > Chiroptera > Vespertilionidae > Myotis > Myotis daubentonii. The sequence continues at coordinate 64,363,785 of NC_081848.1, forward strand.
ATAAATTTAGGAAAAATCATTTGATGTCCAAGCAAACACATCAACAGAAAATAACTCTTACCACAAGGCAATATCATATTTCAAAATCACCAAAAAATCATTAGCTTAAATGTTGACTTGTTAAAAGTGAAAAGTTAGCTTTTCAGTAAACATTATGCTTTCATACTCAAACATCACTCTAAAAAAATTTAATACGCCTTTCATTTGTCATGGATTTGCCACTTAATTACCTAGACTCTTCTTCTTTTCTCATCTTTTAGATTTTGTCACTGAGCAAGACTTTGTGAAAATTCTCAGATTACAGCCTTCCTTCCTAAATCCAGAAAAACCTCTCTAGGCTAGGCTTCAATCTTCTAATCCATAATTACTATAATTGCTTTCTAAATTGTCTTCCCAACTACCCTTTCTTATCCATCTATCTCATCTCACCTCATCTCATCTCAAACCCTTCCATTTCATTATGTCATTTTCTGCTTATACAACACTGACCACAGGCTCTTAACCACACTTTTTACTATTATATGCTGTAGCTCTCTACTAAGTGGTAACATCCTGAGAAGACACTATGCCCATACTTTTCCATAGTTCTCAATTCTGTCTTCACATTACTACCATGTGGAGAACTTTAGAAAAAATACTGATGCCCCCGGCCAACCTCTAAAGATTCTAATTCAGTTAATCTGGGTTTGGCTCAGTTACCTATATCTTTTAAAACACCTACCCACCACCATCAATCAAATCAGCACTGTAGATACAACAAGCAGACAATAAATTTTATACACCAGCCACTTCATGCCTTTATTCAAATGATGCCCTGGGTATGTCTACCCATTATACACACATGCACACACCCCTACAACCTCCCCAAATGTAATTTACCTATCCTTTGAGTTTGAAATCAAATCCCACTTCCTTTGTAAATCATTCTTTGATGACAACTATCAACTCCGATCTATCTTTTCTTTAATTCCATGTGATGTACCCACCCACCCTCAATCTCTTTAAGCAGCTTTGGTTGTTATTTTTTCTGTAACACACAATTAGCACCTCACTATATGCTGTCAAGCTGCTCATCTGTAAAATAAGCACAATGGCCTCGTTACCTCAAAAGTCACTTCCTTTGACTCTAACAATCTATGAATTTATGATTTGTCTGTACTGCCCAATTTAGCATTTATTACAGATGCTATTTCCCACTAATTTTTAAATATTTGTATATTTTTTTCTGTTGTCAACTAAAGTTCAGGTCCCTTAAAGGAATGGTTTTATAGATCTATGCTATTTTTCTACCCCCAGCACCATGCCAAATGCTTAAACGTACATTGACTGATATATTTTTTTTTTAATTAAATCTTTATTGTTCAGATTATTACATTTGTTCCCTTTTTTTTTCCCCCCATAACTCCCCTCCTCCCAGTTCCCGCCCCACCCTCCGCCCTCACTCCCCACCCACTGTCCTCATCCATAGGTGCACGATTTTTGTCCAGTCTCTTCCCACATCTCCCACACCCCTTTCCCCCCCAAGAATAGTCAGTCCATTCCCTTTCTATGTCCCTGATTCTATTATAATCAACAGTTCATTCTGTTCATCAGATTATTTATTCACTTGATTCTTAGATTCACTTGTTGATAGATGCATATTTGTTGTTCATAATTTGTATCTTTACCTTTTTCTTCCTCTTCCTCTTCTTAAAGGATACCTTTCAGCATTTCATATAATCCTGGTTTGGTGGTGATGAACTCCTTTAGCTTTTCCTTATCTGTGAAGCTCTTTATCTGACCTTCAATTCTGAATGATAGCTTTGCTGGATAAAGTAATCTTGGTTGTAGGTTCTTGGTATTCATCACTTTGAATATTTCTTGCCACTCCCTTCTGGCCTGCAAAGTTTCTGTTGAGAAATCAGCTGACAGTCGTATGGGTATTCCCTTGTAGGTAACTGAGTTTCTTTCTCTTGCTGTTTTTAAGATTCTCTCTTTATCTTTTGCTCTTGGCATTTTAATTATGATGTGTCTTGGTGTGGTCCTCTTTGGATTCCTTTTGTTTGGGGTTCTCCGCACTTCTTGGACCTGTAAGTCCATTTCTTTCACCAGGTGGGGGAAGTTTTCTGTCATTATTTCTTCAAATAGGTTTTCAATATCTTGGTCTCTCTCATCTTCTGGCACCCCTATAATTCTGATGTTGGTACGCTTGAAGCTGTCCCAGAGGCTCCTTACACTATCCTCGCATTTTTGGATTCTTTTTTCATTTTGCTTTTCCGGTTGGATGTTTTTTGCTTCCTCGCATTTCAAATCATTGACTTGATTCTTGCGCTCCTCTGGTCTGCTGTCGGGCGTCTGTATAATATTCGTTATTTCAGTCTGTGTGTGCTTAATTTCTAGTTGGTTCCCCAATATAAGATCGAGGGTCTTATTAGTTTTCGTGTAGATCTCATTAAGTTTATCGGCAGCTTCTAAACAGTTCTTGAGAGACCTTAAAAGTGTGGTTCTGAACTCTATTTCTTCCATTGACAATTTTGTCCTGTTTCTTTGTCTCCGCATTTTGTTATGCTTCCTTGGTGCACCCCCTAGTGGTCTTTGTTCACAGTCTTATAGATAAATCTTGATTGTTGTAGCTAATTCCAGGGAGGGTTTGACCTCCAGGCCAAGTGGCTATGAGAATCAGCTGTGTCAGCAGTGAGAGAACTTCTGTCCTCTAGGGAGGTGCTAATCTAGCCTTTGCCTGAGGCTATCCGGCAAATGCCTCTGTGCAGGGCTTGGGCAGGGCGGGTCGCACAGGATCAACAGGGTGGGCCGGAGAGAGCAGTTATGGCGGCTCTCAGTCCTGTCCCCAGGGGCTCTGCCTCTCTGAGTCCCAGCACCCGCTGCAAAGCTCGGAGAGAAAGCTGCACTCGCTCTGACCGAAGCCAGACAGTCCCGCTTCTCCTGTTTGAGTCTGGGTCCCTAAAGACTCGCCCGGATCTGGAGCTCAGAGTCTGCGACTCCCTCCCGATTGAAAACGCCAACCGCGCCCTCTGCCGCCAGCCCGCTCCGCACACTCCGCACCTCAGAATTTGACTTCAGCACTGCGCCTCCTCTGAGTGTCCGTATGCGTTTCTCTTTCCTCCTAGTTGTAGGACTTCCACTCAGCCAGCGTTCCTGTGGTTCTGGGTGATGTCCGTTCCGTGTTTTAGTTTCACTTTTGAAGTAGTTGTTCAAAGCAGCAAACTCCGGCGTTAACCTATGCCGCCATCTTGGTTCTCTCTCCATTGACTGATATATTAAACCAGAGTTGATATCATATAAAAAAAATGGAGATGAGTGAAGGCAAATCCTTTGAGGAAGCAGTTTTCTACAAATTAGGAGAGTGGGTTTTGAAGACAGACTGGCTGGATTATTCATCCTACTCCTACACTCACCAGATATGCAGTAATATTTCTCAAGGAAATTATTTAACATCATAAGTCTCAGTTTTCTCATTTGTGAAAGGAATTAATAATAGTACCTACTCATAAGGTTATGGTAAGGATTAAATGAGAATACACACACAGAAACACACACATACACACACATATAAAACACAGTATGTGGCATTTAATAAGTATTTGATGAATGTTTATTATTGCTTGGATAAAGGCAATAAAATAATTAAGATTGAGGATCAAAATAATAAAGTAAGCATTTGATGACTGTGGTGAGGCTGGACATATAGATTCATACAAGTTTAATAAGTGAATTAATATGAAGTTGCAGTTCAAATACAATTAAGCACCACTCAGAGCACAGCCCTTACCTATGAGGCAGACAGAGAACCAGGCCAGGGAATAACTCACACATTCCCTTGTCCCCTTTGTCATTATCCACATTGAAAAGGGCAGTTGAATTATTCACTCAACAAATATTTATTGGTATCTGCAAGATACTGTACTAGGTGCTGAATTATAAAAAATGAGGGTTTTTTCATGAATTTTTTGTGTAGTCAGAGAGATTGCATATGAATAAAACAGAAAACACAAGGCAGAAAGCTGTACTTGACCTATGAGTTGCACACAAAAAGCAGTTTACCAGAGAAAGAAAGAAGGGAGGACTTTAGGGAAGGAGTTCCAACCAAACTGGGCCTTGGAGAGACAAAGGTTTGGGTTAATGAGCACTCTTGCCTTCCCTGGGCAGAAAAAGCATAAGCTACGGCCCAAAGAAGGAATGTGGGACACATGGGGAGGGGTGGGGGAGGTGAGTAGGGAGTAGACAATAATGGCCAAAGTCATCATTGCTTCCAAATTGAGGTAGGACATCTGGACCTTCTGTTTTTTAATCCTTTTGCCAAACCTGTATCTTATTTTTAAAGAATAATAATATTCCTCAAATAAAACATCTTAAATTCAACTCACTTGAAGATATAATAACAAATTTACATTTTAATATTCTGCAATCTGATGTTTCACCTAGCCGCTTCAACCACAGAGCAGCACCACATTCCCTAAAAGCAAAGAACTTCACAATCAAATATTTCTGTTGCCTACTTTATACCTAGTCTTTGTTTGGGCACAAGAGGCTATTGGGATCAAAGCTTCAATAGTTGGCTTAAATAAGATAGGGCGGGGAAAATCAATATCCTGATATGATAGTTCTACCCCTGAATCTCTACAGTACTGACCAACCCATGAGAAAAGACCACTGAAATGGGAGTAGGTAAACTTGTTCTCTAAAGGGCCAGATAATAAATGTTTTCAATTTTGCTAGCCATATTATTTCTGTCACAACTACTCAATTCTGGTGGTATAGTTTGAAAGCCGTTTAAACAAATGGACATGGCTGTGAGTCTATAAAATGTTATTTACAGAAATAGGTTGTAGGCCAGATTTGGCCCATGTCATAGTTTGCTAATCCTTGGTTTATAACCACTGATATTTCTCTCTCAACCTACATATTTCTCTCTCAACCTACATGTCTATTACAGGTTGACTGGACACTTCATATTTCTTCACACTAGCACCCAAAATGATGGAGCTGCCACTCTCTCCTCCAGTCACAGTGGCAGAGAGGAAGACTGTTCTGAAGGGTCTCCAACAGGAAAAAAATGGTCCATCCTAGAAGTGACAATCATTTCCATTTATAACTTACTGGCTAGACCTGGTCACATGACTCACCCAATCACCAGAGGCTTCCAAGTACAATCATATAATGTCTGGAAAGTGGAGACCCTGAAATGCTTGGCAAGGAGCCTTTGTGACTGCCAGAACCTACTCAAAATAAAAGATTGTCTTAGAAAAAGTTTCCTTTCACTCAAACAAGTTTCATGTGTATAGCACTGACAAATTGTAGCCCATCAAGGTAAGCTTATAGACATTTCAATTGATCTAATAATCATTCTAAATAGATATAGTTGAAAGACTCATGATCTCTCAAAAGATTTATTCTTCTGTGAGAAATTCATTTGGCATATTTCACTTTATATAATACATTAGAAAGAGTAATTGATAAAAGAAAAAATAAGTGATTGAGTGAAAAAACTGATGGTCAGAGTGACAGATTTCTATCATGGAAAATGTGCAAAACAGCTTAGACATACATATATAATTATACATCTTATCATATTTCTTAATAACTTTTTAAATTATATATTTCCCTATTATCTATACTTCAGATCCATGATACCTTTTGATATCTAACAACCAGATTTTTCTTTCCTTATATCTTTTGAAAAAAGTAATTATCAGACTCAGTCTAAGAATTCTAAGATTATTTTAGTTGGAAGGATAGACACTAGCAGTAATGTATTAATTTTTAAAAGAACTATAGGCATTTCCTGGAATTGCCATTTATTGTTAAATTGAGAAGATTAAGTTGAAAAATAAGATATCCTATCCATATTATTACCTACCCATCGACATTAATATAAAGAAGTCCATAAACTTGTAGCTACAAAAAAGAACTGTCCCAGTCATACAAACTAGTAACAAATGATAAAATTCCAAATACATGAAGCACATATAAAAAGAATCATAGACTCTTAACTGGAAGAGACCTGAGAAGTAATCAATCCAACTTTTTACACTACTCAACTCTCAAAGGGAAAATCGAGTGACCATGAAGATTTGCTTATTTATTTTGCTATATATGTTTTATCTATTTTCTTTGATCTGCTTCCAGGAGAAAATTGTAACTACAAACTTTGAATGACTTCTTCTTCCTGTTCTTGTCAATAATTCCTACTCATTAATCTTATCAATGCTTTTCAATTCACTAATAAGGCAAACATGTTTTTGAAAGCAGCTGTGTGCCAGCTACTACACTTGGCCTTGAGAGCACAATAGTCCACAAAACAGATATAATCCCATTTAATCTAGTTGCCTCTACAGTACATATACATACATACATACTGCTGGCATTAGATGATGTGCTGTTGTGCTTTTTTAATTCATTCAACAAATATTTATTAAGCACCTACTATGTGTAAGCACCTACTAGCACTTTGAACTAATGAAGAGACAGACAAGATGTCTGCGGTCAAACTAATTCCAAGCTTTCACATTCTGGGTATGTTAAGGTAATGGGGGCAGGCCATGGATCAGAGAGGCTGAATATAGGGGATAAATATATAAACATGAGTTAACAAGAACATATCAGGAAATGAATAAAAATATCGTGACTGTTTTACCTTGAGCTCCTTAGAAAACAGAGCCTGAGATAAAAGCTTGCATGATAATGCTTTATTGGAGGTATAGTTCCAGGGAAGCAACAGTGAAGGGGAAAGTAAGAGAGACAGAGAAGGATGGTGAGCCAATTCAAAGGGATGCAATACCAAATTGGCCACAGGCTTGCAGCAAATATAGTTGGATGCTTGTCTTTCAGGATATTTCCAGAAAGGCCACATGAAGTTTCTGTCTTTCAGAGCATCATAAAGAAGGGTGGGGAAGTAAGGCTGAGTAATTGATCTGCTGCTTCCGTGCCATCTCTGGTCTCTGCTAACTCTACCAGTTGCCCTGAAAATTCTGCCAGGTGTCTTTTGGTAAAGCCAGACTCAGAGTCTGGGCCAGCCAACAGGCAGGAGTGGTTGTCTCTCCTTGTTAGTTGGCACTGTCTGCGGGGCTGGTTGGCTTCTGAAGGCTACAGTAGTGGCAGAGGTTAGGGCTTTATAACAAGAGGAACTATTGGTCACTAGGCCATTCTGGCAGGGAAGCAAGGCAAGTAGCTGAAGAGTCCTGGTGGCTAGGGACACATACGTGGGCCTCGTGGGCTTATTGTGGGGCATAAACTAGTAGAGTTAAGTTATACAGTGAGTGACTGGGTAGCTGGTCCAAGGAGGGCCTCTCTGAGGAGGTGTCATTTAAGCCAAGTCTTGAAGGACAAGCCACACTGCAGAAATAGGGAACAGTAGTGCCAAAGACCCCAGGTAGAATGAACATGGAATGTCTGGGGAGAAACAAGAAGAAAATTAAGTAAGGGAGAGTGGAGGGAGTTGAGCTCTGAGAACTGGCAGGGATCAGGTTGTGTGAGGCTGGTAAGGCAGTTGGAGGAGCTGTGATTTTATGGTAAGTATGCCTTACAGTGTCTGGAACACCTTAAACAGGGGAGTTAAATGTGCTGATTTATATTTCAAGAAGATTGACCTGGCTCCCCTGGGAGAATGGATGTAGGAGTAGAAGCAGGGGAGCCAGTGAGGAGGTATTTGAGATCATCATCCAAGTGAAAAAATGCAGGGGATTTTATAACCATTTTTCTATATTCATAGCTGTTGTTCTGCTTAAAATGTTTGCTATAATTATTGAAATGAGCAATGATGTTGATGTTTGTCCCTTGAAATGTTAGTCAGTGTATTAACGACCTCCAGTTACCTGTCGAATATCCCAAACTCCTCCAAGGTGATCCTGTTTTTGAAGCAGTTAATGTGTGTGTGTGTGTGTGTGTGTGTGTGTGTGTGTGTGTGTGTGTGTGAACCCTAGTCTTCATTTTATAAATCCAGCCAAGCTCCTTTCCCTTTTACAACCAACAGAACTCAGAAGTCGGTGTGGAGCATAACTTTGTGATTGGCATCCAAATCTTAATGCAAGGAAGATAACCAGGTTTTGACATATTGTTATTTTATTTTCCACACAATTGACTGCCTTGACAATGAGTCTAAAATCTTCTTGCAGATTGCTAAGCAGAGTTTTGGACGCCAGTGCTTGGTGGTAAAGGAATCAGAATTCTTAAAAACTGGGACTTTCTCCACTAATTCACACTATCTTGATGCTCTAACCAACTGAGTTACCCGGCAAGGGCTCCTTCTTGGCCTCTTAATTCAGATCTTCATCAGGTCTCATCTAGATTATTGTAATAGCCTTTTGACTATTCTGTCTATTTCCAAAATTAACCCACTCTGATTTATCCCTTATGGATTGACAATTTTTGTCCTAAAAATGTAATTCTACCCATTTCACTTCTTAATTAAAGCCCTGTTCAAGAAGATTCCTCAGAAAAAAAAGAAAAAAAGAAAAAAAAAAAGAAGATTCCTCAGCATAACACACAAGGACTTAGTCCCCTGTCTGCTTGCCTTTCCAGCTGTGTGTCCCACCTACCATCTTTCTCCATTGAACTATATCCCAACTATATATCTAATTATATATCCAACTATATCAATAGTACTCCACAAAGTACTATTCCTTGGTATAAGCTATTCCTCTGGCAGGAATTCCCTCCTATCTTCCCTAAGTTCTAGTCATGTTTCACAATTCGGTTTAAACATGGTATCTTCTAGTCAGATTTTCCTGATATTTATATGTATGTGCACACACACCCACAAAAATGCATTACTCTGTACTTTGTACTACCATAGCACCTTAGTTAGGACCTATATTATTGCAGTCCTTATATCACGTTGAATGTATTTATTTACAGGCCTTCCCCAACTAAACCATGACCATCTCAGGCCAGCTCCCAAAACTTTCATTTTTTTTCATATTTTATTCCTAACACTCTGACTACCTGGTGCACACTCAGGTATCAGCAAATGTCTATTAAATAAGTGAATGTGTGAATATTTGTCAATTGGTTGATCTGTTCACCTTTCAACTATCTTTCTACTATATGGTGGTAGAATTCTGAAAGTGAACTCCTCATTCTGCTATGTGCCAGTTTGTTAGTTTTCATGGCCTGTTACAGCAATAAGAAAGAGAACACGAAGGAGAACAATCCTGTTTGCACCAGAATATGTCATATTCTGGCATCCTCATTTCCACCCCAGTAAGCACCTCAAACAAGACAATAAAATGTTATATCTGAACTTGCTAGGGTAATTTTGAAGCCCTGCCAGAGATTCAGAAGTGTTTGTGGGGAAGTTGTGATGGCTGGAAAACATGAACAATAGAAAGCTATTCTGAGCATTCTATAGATAAGGTTAAGGGGCGTGAAATTTTCTAGCCTCTTGATACATCTCAGGGTCACAGGCCCCACAGAGTAGAATCAAAGTACTACACAAGGTGATGTCATGCTACATCTAAGCGTTTGGGTCACAAGTGGTACATCATGACTTCCATATATTTTCAAAGTGATGCTTATAAAGTGTTATTCAAATTTTGGGTTGTAAGAACAGAATGATAGGGTCTCTAAGCCTCTGGTAAGTAAAAATTGACTGTAAGCCCCTGAGGGTGGGGACCTGTCTGTAAGATTTTGTTAACAATGACTACATGTCTCCTTGTGCACACTCTTTAATATACTCTTTTAACATAGCCCCTTTAACATTCCTGGCCAACATACCTAAAATAAGAAAATGATTACATGGCATTATTATACATAATGACAGAAATACTACAAGCATGGGTGAGGTTGAAAAGCTGCCCTAGAATATAATATTTAGTACCTAGCTTGTAAGAATCTAAGGCCCCAGGAGTGACTGTAGAGGTCTAACCACAAATCACTGAATTCTGACAAATCAGTGAGGCAAATTCTTGGCTGAAAAAGATCTCAGCTTAACCTGTTCAGTATTCTTACTTATTGATATGAAAAACTGAGTCTGAAAGCAAAGAGACATGCCCAGGTTTAAAGAGTGACCAGTGGCAAATACTTGTCCCCTGTTTTCTGCTGTTTCCTCCCAATTTACAAACTTCTTCAAAACCTTGTATGAAAATCTGGCAATGTATAAAAAGAGCCCTTAAGCTTTATTCTTTGGGATATACTAAAGACAAAATAGTGTGCAAAGACATTCTTATTAAATATAATGGTTTTGTTTACTGGGGTATCTCCAACAACTAGAATAGCTCCTGGCACATGTTAAATATTGGTTAAAGGAATTGATTCCAAAACCCAACAATAAGAAAACTGTAACTTAAAAAACTATAGCACGTGGATATGGAGCTATTAACAATGACCAGAAAACCACAATGAGATACCACTACACTTTCAATAAAATGGCTAAAATGAAAAAGACTGACAATACTAACTGCTGATAAAGACATAGAAGACTGGAACTCCCATTACACCACTGGCAGGAGTATCCGTTGGAGCAACCACTTTGGAAAATGCCTTGTCAGCATCTATTAGAGTTAAACCTATCTCTTATGCCCTAGAAATTCCACTCCGCAATGTATACATCCAACAGCAATAAGTAAATATATCCACCCAAAGACATAGATAAGAACACATATCATTATTCATAATAGTTAAAAAACTAACTGGAAAGAACCCAAATATCTACCAACAGGAGAATGGATGGAAAGTTGTGGTATAGTGTAATACAGTTTATAATGGATGCTACACAAAAACATAAAAGAATAAATTATGGCCCTGACTGGTTTGGCTCAGTGAATGGGGTGTCAGCCTGCGAAATCAGGGGTCCCAGGTTCGATTCCAGTCAAGGGCATGTGCCTTGGTTGCGGGCACATCCCCGGTGGGGGGTGTGCAGGAGACAGCTGATCAATGTTTCTCTCTCATCGATGTTTCTAACTCTCTGTCCCTCTCCCTTCCTCTCTGTGAAAAATCAATAATATATACATATTTTTTTAAATAAAGAATAAATTATGATACTCAACAACATGGATGAACCTCACTTACATTACGCTCCATATAAGAAGCCGGGCATCTAAGAGTATATATGGCCTGATTCCATTTATGTGAAGTACAAGAACAAGCAAAACTAATCAATGGTGATAAAAGTCAGAATAGTGGTTACCTCAGGGAACTATTAATGAGAAGATGCAAGAAGAACCCTTCTGGGATGCTAGAAATGTTCTATATCTTTGCTCAGATGGTGGCTACAGGGGTGAATTACATCTTTAAATTCTCACAAAGCAATATACTCATATTATGTGTCCTTTACTAATATACTTATGTGTCCTTTACCAATAAATTCTTATACCTATTTTACAAAACCTAATGACTTAAAGGATATGAGCATTGAGCATCAATAGTTACTAATATCACAAAGAGAAAAACAACCAGGCTTAGATCCCTCCTCATGAAAGAACACACTGCCACTTATAATTCTGCCAAAAAAATTAGAACCTGGCTTTGATAAAGCCTCTGGATCCATAACCAATGTACGGGAAATGTAGAGAATCAAGAAACTAGTTAAACTATACCCTGAAGGTGCAATTAGCAAAAATCCAGACTGTAGAAACTCTATAGGTCAAATTAACTAGGTTATTTAATACATCAATTGAAAGGAGGGAAAAAGAAAGGAAGAATGCCCTAACTGGTTTGTCTCAGTGGGTACAGCGTCGGCCTGCAGACTGAAGGGTTCCAGGTTCAATTCCGGTCAAGCGCATGTACCTTGGTTGCGGGCACATCTCCAGTAGGGAGTGTGCAGGAGGCAGCTGATCGATGTTTCTCTCTCATCGATGTTTCTTACTCTCTATCTCTCTCCCTTCCTCTCTGTAAAAAATCAATAAAATATATTTTTTTAAAAAAAGAAAGGAATAAGTTCTTAGATTTACATAGATTTAAAAGACATGAATTTTTACTAGGGCAAATATATTATTCATTAAGTTATTCATTAAACACAGTATTTTGGTTGAGTTCCTGCCACATGCTCAGTAAGCATTGGGTCAAGTATAATAAAGGTTTAAAAAGCAAATACAAATGGTTGCTTTCCTGTGCAGAAAACATACAAGTGACTCTTTTCACAGTTTGGGTGATAAAAGCAAACTATGCCTTTGAGCTTCTCTCTCAACAATACTGCAGCTTGTGCTACACCAGTGTGCACTTGCTCATATATTGTGATATATATGTTCTCATATCAGCATGTGACTTACTTCTCTAATTGGATTCTAAGCCTTTCCAGGACACAGACTGTGATTTCTATTTTTTATTTTTCTTATGAATAGTCCTTGTGCAGGGTTCACAGCGAGCAAGTGCCCATAAATAGGATTGACAAACAAAGTGACTGACTCATGCCCCTTGGAAAAATAAAAGATGGCACACAGGCCACCAGGTAAATATCACATTGCCCCCTGATGGTCACACCCACCTGCAGAGAGGGCTATCATCGCAGACTCGGAAAGCCACTCACTAGCTCTTTGGGGAACACAAACAGAACACCTTCCTCTGGTAACCAGCATGGTCTTGTAGATCAAATTTTTTTGCCTAAATTTATGGTTCCGGGACAAAGAAAAAATATTTTAGAAAGCCCTTGATGCCAAGTCTTAACAGAACATGTGTAGCAAGTCAATGACTACAGTGACCTGAACTGGACAGTTCAGATTTAGGCCTGCTTGGACCAGCACCTGATCATAATATTAAGGGGAAAATCAGCTAGTTTTGTCCTTCTCCAATGAGAAGAGGAGTAAAATAAATACATTGGATATCCTTACCTCTAGTATCCTGGAGTCATTTAGCTACAAAAAGCCTTCAGGTACTAAAGTTCTATAACATCATGATTGGTAATTTTTTTTCAGAATATCACAAGCCCTTGCCTTTGATTCACTGCTGATCATATTGTTTCTTACTGTGCCACACAGGTAAATTGGAAATACATTTGTAATCAGTAAAAGGAATCAATTCACCCAAAATTTACCCATAATTTCTCTATCAGCATTTCTGATGACACCAACTTAACCAATATGAATTTATTTAAATAATTTTTACAGGGTAATTTTTTTCTCATTACTCTACACGCTTATTTTAGACAATTTAGAAAATGTAGAAAATCATGAGAAAAAATTTAAAGTTAATATTCCACAAGTTAAAAAAAATTGTTTTCCTTTACACATAAGAACATGCTTTTATATGTATAATTGAGACCATATATTTTATTTAGTTCTGAAACTTTACTTTTGAATGTTATATTGTGAGCTTTTCCACATCATTAAAATAGTTCCATAAGCATTATTTTAATGACTGTGCAATTCCATCAAATGCATGTACCATCATTTATTTAATCTTTCCTTTATTGATGTAGTACATATCTTTGATGGTCATTTTGCCATTTCTGCCTTGCCTGGACCATATGAGGATGTGATGATGCAATGGATAAAGTATAGAGTTCAATACCAGCCTCAGTACTTGCTAGCTAAGTGACTTTGGATACTTTACTAAGCTACTTTGAGTCTATTTCACCATCTCTCACATTGAATAATGCTTACTTCACTGTTGTTACGAGCACTAATCTATACGATGTTATGTGCAAATATTTGATGAAGTATGCAACTGTGAATCCTACAACTATTTTTGTCATCATCACTATAAAAATGAATATAAATAAGGCCATTATTATTACTGAGAGGCAAATGTTACTATTTCCCACTCAAGAAAGTTATGCAATAATCTGCCTCTACTGCTAAGGAATACATATGTAAGGGTTATCATGGAGTTGATCATCCATTACAGTTTTACCTAATATTTCTTTCACTCTATGATAAGACTGTCTTAATGGTAGTTCCAGAATTTTACATAAAAAATGTCTAAGGAAACAATTTTAGGGAAGGGGTAATCACGGTATTTGCTTGAAGGCAATTTTTGGTTAGCATATGTATATTTTACTTAGATATGTTATAGAACAATCTATATCTATAGTAATAAAAGCATAATATGCTAATTAGATGGGACAACCTTCCAGACGAAGCTGGGGCTGTGAGGGAAGCCCGGGTCCCGGGTGCTTGCCGGTGGCCAGAGGGAAGCTCAGGTCCCAGGTGTCAGAGGGAAGCCAGTGCTGGCAGCCAGAGTAAGGAAGGCCTACTCTTGCACAAATTTCATGCATCGGGCCTCTAGTATCCTATATAATAAAAGCCCAGCAACCAAAATGGTGGACCGACCAGAGACCAGGGTGATCAGGCAGGCAGGCGAGTAGATAGGGGCGATGAGGCAGGCATGCGAGTTGTTAGGGGTGATGAGGCAGGCAGGCAGAGGCAGTTAGGGGTGATCAGGCAGGCAGGCAAGTGGTTAGGGGCAATCAAGCAGGCAGGCAGAGGTGGTTAGGGGTGATCAGACAGGCAAGCGAGTGGTTAGGGGCAATCAGGCAGGCAGAGGTGATTAGGGGCAATGAGGCAGGCAGATAGAGGTGGTTAGGGGCAATCAGGCAGGCAGGGAAGCAGTTAGGAGCCAGCAGTCCCAGATCATAAGAGGAATGTCTGAAAGGTCCCGGATTGTGAGAGGGTGTAGGCTGGGCTGAGGGACCCCCTTCCCACCGCATGCATGAATTTTGTGCACTGGGCCTCTAGTCCTATATAATAAGAGAATAATATGCTAATTAGCCATTATGCCCTGAGGCATAATGACCAAGTACATCACAACCAGATCACAGATCAGCAGGAGGGTGGGCCAGCAAGGTACAAGCGGGCTGCACAGAGCTACAGGAGAGGGCAGCACAGCAAGCTATGAAGGGAAGGGCAGGGGGGAAGCTACAGGAGGGCAGCAGTGACCTACTGGCTACAAGCAGGCAGCAGAGAGCTACAGGACAGGGCAGGGCAGCAAGCAAGTGTGAGGCGGAGAACTACAGGAGAGGGCAGGGAAACAAGCTATGGGGGTGGGCATGGGAGGAGCTACAGGAGGGTGGCAGCGCAGACAGCTACAGGATAGCAGCAGCGGGTGGAGAGCTACAGGAGAGCGGCAGCGACCTGCTGGCGCATGGATTCATGCGCAGGGCTACTAGTCTATACTAATAAAGAGTTTATATGCTAATGGTTGATACACCATAACCATAACGACCAGATCATTAACATATTAGCTGGGGGGTTTCTCTGGAGACAGGGCGGAAGTGGGGAGGCACCCAGAGGAGGCGGGACCATTCCCTGCCGGGGAGGGTAGGGATAAGAGCGCATAGCGCCCCCCTCACCAGTCCTTCACCACCCACCGCTCACACTCTGAGTGCCCCATAGCCCACCTGCCAGGGGAAAGAGCACAGCGCAGCAGGCAGGAGGCTTCCACGCTCTCCTCCAGCGCCATGGCGGGGCATAGCCACCATGTTGCTCAGGAGACTGGGTGGAAGCCAGGAAGTGCCCAGAGAAGGTGGGATCAGCCCTAGGCGACTGGAGGGACTGAGGGCAGGGCTTGAAGCTGCCAGAGAAGGCCAGAGGGTTTGGGGGCTGGGCCAGGCACGCTGGAGCTCTGCGTGGACAGGTTCAGGTGTCAAGGCAGGGCGGCGCCATGTGATTTCAAATCGCGCACTGGGTGCCTAGTATATATATAAAAGCCTAAGTGACCGTTACAACTGGTGGACCGAATGACCGAACGTCAGTTGCTGACACACACTGACCACCAGGGAGCAGATGCTCAATGCAAGAGCTGCCCCCTGGTGGTCGGTGGGCTCCTTCAGCCAACCCCCCGTGGCCAGCCAACCTCCCACGGCCCCTCCCCCTGGATTGTGCCAGACAGCTCCAATTGGCCCCAATCACCAGCCAGGCCGAGGGACCCCACCCATGCACGAACTCATGCACTGGGCCTCTAGTAGTAGCATAAATTCTAAAGATGTTTTTTTTACACTGAACAATATTGAGAAAATATCAGCAGATTACATCAAAATATAGCATGCTGTTACTTGGGAGACTCATGGAGATGCATGAGGCCCAGCCTCTGCCACGGAAGTGCTCACCACTTGCCAGCCTTATCAGCCTTTAGATTCCTGCCCCTGTTACTGTCCTCATGCTGTTGGCCTCCTCTCTACGCTCTGTGCTTTAATTCATACCCTTTCCCATGGTGTTTGGCTTGTTTTTATAGCTATCATTAGCCCATTAGAGCCGCCCTTTTCTACCAATAGTTGATCAGTTCTATCACAACAAGGATTATTTTAGTTATCCATGTCTTCTCCACAATTTCTTAATGCTCACACCTTAAAGGACCATTTCTCATTGCCAAGCGTGCCTTTTAACTTACAGCTCCTGATGTCTGAGCTTATCCCAAAGCTGACCTCTGAACACATAAATTGTTGTTATAAATTTTTTACAAGAAATGACTGCAAAAATCAGAGCAACTTATTACTAAAAAATAAATCACATGAATTTATTGATAACACATAGTGAAACAGTTAATTGATTGAAGTTATTTTGGTTTCATGAAGATGATTACAATGTAATAGGTAATTTCAAAGAAATAATTTAAACATCTCAACATCCAATTTTAATTACTTTTTCCTTCATCAATGATTCACATTTATTGAGCATCCATGAGAGCAATCTGGGACCAGACTGTAAAAGCTCGGAGAGATACTATAAAATAGCTAGAAACGCCTCCTGAGCATTAACAGTCACAAACATCCATGAAGCAAGTCACTTTGTATTACATGCCCTCAGAGAAAATGTGCCTTTATAAGTTGGGCCCTGGTTTGTCTAAGTGTATCAATCATTTACCACTTAAGGAAATATGGAGAGGATCAACAAAACGTAAGAATCCTGGGCAAAAATAATCAGACCAAGAGCTCATGAAACTTTCCACCAAACTTGGAAGAAGACTGTCTTTCAGCATGCCTACAACTTAACAGAAATATAAGGCAGGGCATCGAGACTGTCACATAGCAGATACTAATTGTTCCGATTAAGGTCTAACAAGCTTGCTTCCCTGCTGCTCTGAGAATGTCTCTGACTTTTGATCCTGACATCTGTGTCTTACAAGAATTTCACTCTGCTCTGACATTCCTTCTGATGTTGATCCAGGAATTAATGGATTGTGAAAAAGCTGGCAGGATATCATTTAAAAAATAGAATTCCTAGTGTACAAGTGATGAAAAGGTATCAGACTTCACATACTCTGGTACCAACACAATTATCAGGTTTGGATGTTTGGGTTTTTTAATGTTAGTCCAAAATAGAACTAAAAATAAAATTTAGCTAAAAAGTTATCATGACAAAACAATTATTACAATGTTCTTTCAATAATTAGGAGGAATGCAAATTCTATATGAGATTATTTGCTCTGAATGAATATTTTTAACATGTATGGTTGACCACCTTCTATGGTATAAGGAATCTGGTGTCTTAATACAATGGGAAATTTTGCTTAGAAATCTGAGATCTTTAAAAATGATATGAAATGACACTGTTAATACTTATGCCATCTTTCTAATAATTTATAATATGTTTGCATACACAAGATCCCAGTAAACTATTGATTAAAAGGGGAACTTCAATTAAGGAAAGTATATCATTTTTAAATGTAAAGAAGTCTAAATTAAAACTGTCTAAAGATGTGTTTTAAATTAAGGGATTCTCTTCAAGATTGAAATTTTACACATCAGGAGATACTGCCTGCATTTCATGGCTCTGGATAATTAGTAGATGCCAGTGGATAACTGAAACATAGCTTAGAGTCATTGGCATTAATGTGTGACAAGCATTAGAGAACACATTTAGTAATTTTAAATGAAAAAAGTAACAGAATTTTTGCAAAACCAGGAAAAAGTACCGTAGTCAATAAAAATTTTTCAGTAAGGAAAAAATTCTGCTTTAGGACATAATAATTAGAAATTCAACAAGTTAAAAAAAAAACACAACTCAATTTAATTACTAGCACTATAATTAATGTAAAAATTAATAAGGTTAGATATCTTCATCTATTCAAGCAAGTATCTAATTTTCACATTAAGAATAGCATTTTTACCTGGACAGCATGGCTCAGTGGTTAAGTATCAACCTATGAACCAGGAGGTCATGGTTCAATTTCCAGTCAGGGCATGTGCCCAGGTTGCAGGCTCGATTGCCAGTGTGGGGATGATTCTCTCTCATTAATCATTGATGTTTCTATCTCTCTCTCTCCCTCTCCCTTCCTCTTTGAAATAATAATAATAAAAGCATCATTGTTTTTAAAAAGCTATGAATTTCTGATGATTTTGTTTAGATTGCTTTATAATTTTTATACCTCATCTGTTATTTTAAGAAATAAGGTGACAAATTCATTTGAAAAGTAAAAATGATTGACAGCATGCTATCATTGATTACTACTAGCCAGCTTAAATTGGTTGGTTTCTGTTATTACCTTATAACAATATTTAATTATTTAAAATTTTACATATTACTTTTCATGAGGTAAAATTCCCATGACTCTAGAAATCATATGATTACTACCAAATTGAGCATCACTTACTCTTAACAGAAAGACTTCCTGGGCCCCAAATCTACGCCAGTCAGGCTCTCCTCACACATCCCCTATTAGAGCACTTTCTGCACTCCACAAAGTCAGATTACTGTCAGCTGGCTTCGTTACATTATAACCTCAGGCCTATCATCTTTATTTTATGACTTAGAGGATACTTGATAAATGCCCAATGAATAAATGAATGAATGTGAACCTACTAGTTTATTTCTTATTTCAATGGTTTCTTTGTATCTGTATTTTATTGTATGCTGATTCAACTACTTTTTGAATATGTATATAAAATGTATGGTAGCCCTAACCGGTTTGGCTCAGTGGATAGAGAGTCGGCCTGCAGACTGAAAGGTCCCAGGTTCGATTCCGGTCAAGGGCATGCACTTTGGTTGCGGGCATATCCCCAGTAGGGGTGTGCAGGAGGCAGCTGATTGATGTTTCTCTCTCATCAATGTTTCTTACTCTCTATCCCTCTCCCTTCCTCTCTGTAAAAAAACAATAAAATATATTTTAAAAAATAAAATAAAATGTATGGTATATTGAATATTAAGTTAAAATTCATGTGCTCTTAAAATTAAATAATATATTAATATTATTAATAAATATGTATCAGCTATATACTTTTTCTAAATGGTCATTTTATAAAAGTTGAATCTCTGTCATATTAATTACACACTGGTAAATTTTTTTATAATAATACTTTTATGATCTTTTAAGGACACTCTGACTACCCACTGATAACTTGATTATTTTTAGAAAGTATTTGAAAGGATTAAGCATATATATATGACACATGGGCACTGAGACACAGAGTATGGTAATAGCCAGAGGGAGAGAGGGGTGGGGGAGGTGGAAGTAGGCAAAGGGAGAATAAATGGGGACAGAAAGAGACTTTGCTTTGGGCAATGGGTGCTTGATGCAGGATGCAGATGATGTTTTGTTGAGTTGTACACTTGAAACCTGTATGGTTTTGTGAACCAATGTCACCCTAATAAATCCAATAAATAAATTAAGAAAGAAAGAAAGAAAGAAAGAAAGAAAGAAAGAAAGAAAGAAAGAAAGAAAGTAAAGAGATATCAAGCCTAGAAAATGTGATATTCAAATTAGAAAGTTTCACAATATCCACAATTACCCACATCCACCCCGAATAGTTTCTTAAAGTCTAGTCACGTGTCATTTTCACCCACTACCCTTTTTCCTATGTACTTTGTCGAAAATAGATTAAAACGTAGTATCCAAACTAAAAAGGAAGGCAAGGAAGAGGGGAAGAAGGCAAATAAAATGCAAGATGAAGTATTAAATCAGGGTTTGGCCAAATTAAGAAAAATAAGACTGACATTTGCGAAAATAAGGCTGAGGTTTAAAAGTATGATATATGACAGGTGAGATAAAAATAAGATAGTTGGGAAAAAAGAAATGAAAATGAAGAGAACAAATTAGACAAGCCATTCATTTTAAAGCCTTAAAAGACTGCAACTCAGCGTCCTAAGGCAGGATGTGTCAGAGCTAGCACATCTTTCTTATACTTCTCAGGGCTTTTTTTTTCTTCTTGTGCACCATAAAGTATAAATGGTATATGGCTTTGAATAAATCACTTTTAGATTTCAGGTTTGTTTCATTTTAATATAGGCAAGGAAATATAGTAAATGTAAATTTTAAATCTGCCTCCACAGTGTATGACAGTGTCAAAAATCTCAAACGTGGTTTGACCATGAGACACACACAAAATAGAAGACACTGAGAACTAGGCAGGTCCCCAGCCTACAAATCTCCATTCCAGCCACAGGTACAGCATGGAAGGTACTATAGTCCTCTCATACTGGTCGTTCTCATTTTTTTAAATGAGAAAACTCCATTATCTTCCCATTTTAATCCTTATCAGCATTTGACGTGTTCATCATTCCCGCTTCCTTAAATATCTTCTTCTCTGAACTCTGTGCCTTACCAATCGCAGCTCCCTTAGTTGATCCTTCCCTCCAAAGGCCTTTGGACATTGGAGAATATCAAGTTCTGTGTATTTTCTCTATCTACTCTCTTGTCCTTGGTTATCTCAACCATTGCCAGAGTACAAATACCATCGTCATACTAATAATTATCAAACTCTCACCCAGACCGCTTCTTTTTTATATCTGATTGTCCATTCTACATCTCCAATTAATGATCTAATAGCACATACCCCCTACCTCACCCAGATTCCCCATTTCAGTAAATGGGACCAACAAGTTGAACTTGGGCCAAATAGTACACATCTTCCATTCTTGTTTTTCCTTTACATCTAAAGTCCAACTGTGTGTGTGTGTGTGAGTGTGTGTGTGTGTGTGTGTGTGTGTGTGTATTGATTTCAGAGAGGAATGGAGAGTGATAGTGAGATAGAAACATCAATGATGAGAGAGAATTATTGAACAGCCTACTCCAGCATGCCCCACACTGGGAATCAAGCCTGCAACCCTGGCATGTGCCATGACGGGGGAATCAAACTGTGACCTCCTGGTTCATAGGTCAATGTTCAACCACTGAATCATGCCAGCCAGGCCCACAGTATATTTTTGCAGACTTATTTAGAAAATATATCCTGAATCTTATCTTATGTATTTTCTCATAATTTCCACTCCACTGTTTCAACTCCAGGACATAGTTCATGCAAGTCTATTTCTGCCTGGATACTTCAGCAACTTCTTCAGTAGTTTCTCTGCCTACACTCTTACCCTCCTGCAGGCCCTCCTCCACATGGCAGTTTGCATTGTCTTTCATTTCCATGTTTGAAATTCCCCAATATCTTCCACGAGTAAAATGCAAACTCCTTACCATGCAACACGAAACAATTCTTGATTCCCACTCAATCATCACACTCAAGGTATGATGGCATTATTTCTTCTCTCTCAAATATACCACTCTTAACGCTAGACCTTTGCAGTTTCTTTTGCTTCTTTTTAGAAAGCTCTTCCCCCACCTACCCCCTTGTACACATGACTGGATCATTCTCATCATTCAGGGCACTACCCAAATATCACTTCTTTGAGGGTTGCCTTAAGAAAAATCAACCCCCTAGCCATTTCAGATATCCTACCCCATGTCCTTGATATTGTTTATCATTATCTTGTTTATTCATTTACTTAGTATTTTCTATCTTCTTCTTCCTTAAGCTCTTTAAAGCAAGTACTCAGTCTTGTATACCTCTGAATTCCACAATTCCTAGTGTGCTTTGCACTCAAATAAGTATGTGCCATTCAATGTGGAATTTAAAGTGTTAGGGAAACATCATGTTCAGTGGATACTTGACAATCCAGATCTTGAGTTTAAGCAAGTAGTTATTATAGAAATACTAAATTTGCAGTCCTCAGATAAAAGTTGGTGCAGGGAAGATAATTCTCTCTAAAGAAACATACTTGGTGGGGAGAAAGGAAGGGCAGAGTTTCTTTTTAAAGGAGAACACAGGCGAATGGTCTGAGAGAAGACATAAATGAGAAGAGCTCAGAGAGGCCAGGGAGCAAATGTCTTTCCAAAGCAATTAAAGAGTGGCAATATTACAAAGAGGCTAAGGATGATAGAAAAAGACCAGTGATTTTAATAACTAGGGGCATTATTTCCCTTTTCAACATTTAGTAAATTAATTGTATTTAAAAGATTACAGAATAAGCTTAAATGAAATCTAAAGCCCTAGAACATCTACAATGAATGTATGAATGCTTTATCTCAGAGGGGCAGCTATTGCATAGCAAGTTTCAATCAGAGATAATTGAGGCAAGAGTTCTTAGAGTATAATTGTGAAAAAGTCAGTTACAGGGTTGAGCAATGAATAAGTGGTGAGAAACTTAAGGCAGAAAATAAAAATTCATCTTCTGAGTTCCTCAACAACAGAGGGGAATAATGGGAAAGTATGCCAGGGGAATAAAGGAATTGTAGAAGGATTTCTGCTAGGATTGAGAAATAAGCATGAAAGGAATAGAAGTCAATTTATACCGATAGACCCAGGAAAGTGGGAAGGCCCACCAGAGACGGTGGGATGGGATAGGACCAGAGAAAACAAACTAAGGGTTTATTGAGTACCAGCCACATTGGAGGTACTCAATAAAGCTTCATTTCTCTCCACACTCATGCTCATATTCTTCTCACCAGAAATCAACGATCCTTCAAGAATACGCAAGTATTTGGTATGCCAGCTCCTCTGGCTGCCTGAACTCCCTGCTTTCTCGTTTTTTCTTGATTAGACCCAAGCCAGTGCCCTTCCAAGCAAAGAAAAGGTGATTAGTCAATAGCAGATCCTTTTACACAGCTGAAGACCATGGCATTCAGGACCAATTGCTCCTATTCCTAAGAGGTATTACCTTTCTGTATGAGGCTCAAAGAAATGTTTGTTGAATGGATAGTAACAGATAGCATTTATTGAGCTCCTACCATGGAGTGCAGAATGGGCCGAGCACTGTCATGGAACCCTATAGATAGTCTCATTCAATAAATAAGAACCCCCAGACACACAGAGGTTATTTTATTCAGTCACACAGTAAAAGGCAGAACAGGGATTTGAACCAAAGAAGTCTGGCTCTTAATCTCTGATTATACTGTCTCTTCGATCTATAAAAGGATAAATATCTCTATTTCTCTGCTCCTTTGACCTATGCAGGCAAGTTAAATAAATCCTAAGGAAGCCTATTTTTTAAGAGGCCTAGTTTGCTTGGTTAATCCATAAACTACTTCAGAAAACATTTATGACTTTTAAACTCTAAACAAAGTAATTGTTATCATCTATACATGATCATCTTTTTGATTCAACATACACATTCAAAGATTCATCTTTAGGCCCTGGCCAGGTAGCTCATTTGATTAGCGCATTGTCCCCAAATGCAAAGGTTGTGGTTCAATCCCCAGTCAGGGCACATACAAGAATCAACCAAAGAACACATAAATAAGTGGGACAACAAATTGATATTTCTCTCTCTCTCAAAATAAATAAATTTTAAAAACTTTTTAAAGAATCCATCTTTACTAGTCCGACTGAGCTTGGGGTTCAGAGCTAGATTGCTCTCACATACTCAAGATTCTGTATTTCTCACAAGGCATTATTCAAACTGTCATAACAATAAAAATCTACCAAAATGTAATAATTTATTATGATAAAGAATATATGTTCCAACTGGCTAGACTAGTATTTACTCATTCTTCTATTTATTTAGGATCATCTATATTTATCAGCAAAAATATCTATATGCACACAATTGGGTCCCTCGAATCAGTGGCTACTATCCATTGGCTACTACCTAAATTGGTTTTTACTTAGGTGCCTTATTTCCCCATCCAGTTCTGAGGCCTTGGGATTTGAAAGTAAATTCTAATATCAGATGAATAGAACATGCTTCTTAGATCAAGATTAGATGAGTTTAAAAGACTTGTACGCTGCTGGTGGGAATGCAGACAGGTGCAGCCTCTGGAAAACAGTATGGAGTTTCCTCAAAAAATTAAAAATGGAACTCCCATTTCACCCAATAATCCCACTTCTAGAAATATATCAGAAACGCCAATCAGAAAGAACATATGCACCCCTATGCTCATAGCAGCACCATTTACAATAGCTAAGATTTGGAAACAGCCTAAGTGCCCATCAGCAGATGAGTGGATTAAAAACCTATGATACATGTACACAATGGGATACTATACTGCTATAAAAAAAGATAGAACTCTTACCATTTGCAACAGCATGGATAGGCCTGGAGAGCATTATGCAAGTGAAATAAGCCATTAGGAGAAAGATATGTATCACATGATCTCACTCATTTGTGGAATATAATGAACAACATAAACTGATGAACAAAAATAGATCCAGAGACACAGGATCATCGAACAGACCATCAAACCTCAGAGCGGGGTGAGAGGATAAGAGATCAACCAAAGAACTTATATGCCTATAAGCATAACCAATGGACACAAACAATGGGCGAGGAGGGTGAAGGCTGCAGCTGGGGTGTGGGGGCAAGCTGGAATAGGACAATGGGGGGAAAAGGGGACATATGTAATACTTTCAACAATAAAGAATTTTTAAAAAAGATCAGATGAGTTAAATACTTTGTTTTTTAATCAGAAAATATTTAAATGGAATAATTGCTTTTAATATTTTGAAGGCCTCCTGCATACAAGCTATCAATGATTTTCCCTTCTGTATTTCCTTCTACAGAAATTCATAATGTAGAATCTATATTTAGTCGCAGTTAAAATTCAATCTAAGGTGGTATGGAATACTTAAACTTTCAGAGTAATTCATTTATGAATTAATTAATGTTTTTAAAAGTTCTATAACACAAATTAAAATAAAAAACTAATGACAGTTAATAACTTTAAAAGTTCTACAGCACAAATAAGTTAATTTATTACAAAAATAAATTACAAATAATTAAAATTTAAAGATAAAAATACTAGGGGAAAATATTCTTATACTCTTAGAAAGTGAAAATTCTGCTTAGCATGATACAAAACTAAAGCTATTTTTTTAAAGTGACAGAACTGATTAAATAAAAATTTAATTTAATTACTATATGTCAAAGACACTAGAAAATTTAAACGACAAATTTAGGAAGAAATGTATTACATTTTTATGACAGATAATTTAAAAACACTTATCCTATAAAGAATGTTCACAACTAAGAGAAGATGAACATAGCTAATGGACAAAATTATGAACAGATGAATTAGAAAAGAAATTCTAGTGACCAATAAACATACAGAAATATATTTCACTTCACTAACAATCAGTCTATAGATATTATAAAATGAGTTCACTTTTTAATCTATGAGGCTAGCACAGGTTAATAAAAGTAAAGGTGCAGGGAAATGGAACACTAATACATCTTTGGATACAATGCAAATAGGTTCAAACTTCTTGTTGAGCTATTAGGCAATATCAGCAAAAAACTAAATGTGGATATTATTTCTTCCAGTTATTCTGATTCTATTTATCAAGGTATCTATTTATCAACATCTAAAAGAGTGGAATACATATAGCCATGAAAAGTGGTGTAGCCCAGCCGGTGTGGCTCAGTTGGTTGAGCTTCACCCCATGCACCAGGATGTTGTCGGTTTGATTACCAGTCAGGGCACATGCCCCATTGTGAGTTCAATCCCTAGTAGGGGTGTGCAGGAGGCAGCCGATGGATGTTTCTCTCTCATCAATGTTTATTTCTCTCCTTCTCCCTTCCTCTCTCTGAAGTCAATAAAAACATATTTTAAAAAAGAAGAAAGAAAAGTGGTCTCTGTAGTGATGTGGGAAGAGATCCATGGTATATAGTGCAGTGATGGCGAACCTATGACACACGTGTCAGAGGTGACACACGAACTCATTTTTTTCGTTGATTTTGCTTTGTTAAAAGGCATTTAAATATATAAAATAAATATCAAAAATCTAAGTCTTTGTTTTACTATGGTTGCAAATATCAAAAAATTTCTATATGTGAGACGGCACCAGTTAAGTTAGGGTTTTTCAAAATGCTTACACGCCGAGCTCAAAAGGTTCACCATCACTGGTATAGTGAATAAAACAAATTATAGAATAGTATTTATAAAAAAAGAAAAGTGTACAATAGCTAAGATTTGGAAACGGCCTAAGTGCCCATCAGCAGATGAGTGGATTAAAAAACTGTGGTACACCTACACAATGGAAAACTACACCACTATAAAAAAGAAGGAACTTTTACCATTTGCAACAGCATGGATGGAACTGAAAAGCATTATGCTAAGCAAAATAAGCCGGTCCGAGAAATATAAATATCACATGTGGGATATAATGATCAACATAAACTGATTAACAAAGATAGATTCAGAGACAAATGCGGGGGGGGGGGCCCTTAGAGATCAACCAAAGGACTTGTATGCATGCATATTACATGACCAATGGAACCAGACACTGGGGTGGTGGGGGCTTGCTCTCAGGGGTGGGAGTGGCGAGAGAATGGGGCAGGAGACATATGTAACATACATGAGACATATGAAAGTAAAGTATGAGACATATTTTAACAATTAAAAAGTGTATAGAATTTCTATTTTTGTATGTATATGTATATGTAGATATATGTATTTATAGTAATATGCCTAGAAAATGTTATTAATAGCAGTTATCTTTGGGGGGTGGTTTTGGTTGGGAGATTTTCATTTTATGTTTTATAAATTTATGCAATTTTATAGAAGATCATTTACTCATTTATGGGATGACTCCTACATTTAAAAACTAAATGAAAAATATCAATTCACTGTGATAAAGAAGAGCTGTTTTCATGAAAACAGATGACCAGGTTACCACATGGGCCTTGATTCTGTTTTATAGTTACAAACGATATGTCTCCATAATTAGAAATGTGTGCATGTATAATCCCCCAGACCCATGGTTGGCAAACTGCGGCTCGTGAGCCACATGCGGCTCTTTGGCCCCTTTGAGCGTGTCTCTTCCACAAAATACCAACTTCTGCGCATGGGCCACGAAGTTTCAATCGCACTGTACGTGCGCGCCCGCACGTGGTATTTTGTGGAAGAGCCACGCTCAAGGGGCCAAAGAGTCGCATGTGGCTCGCCAGCTGCAGTTTGCCGACCACTGCCCCAGACTATTATAGAGTAAGGTCATTTGCCCATAGATTTTCCAAAGTTAAAATCCTGGAACAATGGTTAATATTTTAACTATAAGAAACTTTGGTGCTGAGACATAAAATAGTGAACTAAAGACTAAACTTTGCATGCTTAATGCAAAAGTTGATTTAAACATTGAAAATAGCCGAGTTTATTTTTAAGTTACTTTTTAAGAGTCTCATTCATTATGCTTCATAGGGCCAAGACCATGAAATTAACGGTGAGCAGGAGAATGTCAGTCTGTGGGGAGGGGAGCGGAGGTGCCTCCAGACCACACCCTCACTGAGCATTATGCAAATTAAAGGGAGCCACACAGGCTCTCATTTCCCCCAAGGATTGATGAACAAGTACAAAATAGAAAGTGACAGGGAACAGAAGACTGGGTCTAATTTAATGTCATTTAAAGAGACAACATATCTTAAATTGATCTTCAGAAATTACAGGTTACAAATAAGATAACAGAATGTGTTTTTATCATTTTAGTTCACTAATATAAATTTCCTTATGAAGGAATAGGTTATTATCTGCTACAATTCAGCGGTTCTCAACCTGTGGGTCGCGACCCCTCTGGGGGTCGAACGACCCTTTCACAGGGGTCGCCTAAGACCATCGGAAAACACATGTATAATTACATATTGTTTTTGTGATTAATCACCATGCTTTAATTATGTTCAATTTGTAACAATGAAATGGGGGGTCACCACAACATGAGGAACTGTATTAAAGGGTCGCAGCATTAGGAAGGTTGAGAACCACTGTGCTACATAATGCAGTTAAATTTAAGAGATATGGTAATATAAGAAATAAATTACTGTAAATACATACAATTAAATATAAAGATACAAATTAATATATTTAATATTTTAAAATATGCATAAGTAATATAAAAGTTAAACAACATCAACACTAATAAAAGAGAAAAATGGTAATTGGCGTACGAGCTACCCTTTTCATTGGCTAATCAGGGCTATATGCAAATTAACTGCCAACTAAGATTGGCAGTTAACTGCCAACAAGATGGCGGTTAATTTGCATATGTAGGCACAATGCAGGGAGGTGAAAGGGAAAGCAGGAAGAAGCCCCCTGCCACTGACAGTGATGGGAAACCCAGGGGGGAGCTAAGAGCTGGGGGGCAGGGCAAAGGCGAATCAGGTGCCTTTTCCGCCCTGGCCAGTGATAGCAGGAAGTAGGGGTGGCGCCAGCGATGGGAGCTGGGCACGGTCGAAGCTGGCAGTCCCAGGAGCTAGGGGTCCCTTGCCTGGGCCTAAAGCGAAGCCCATGATTGCGGGGCCGCTGCAGCT
The DNA here is from genome assembly GCF_963259705.1 of Myotis daubentonii. NCBI lineage: Eukaryota > Metazoa > Chordata > Mammalia > Chiroptera > Vespertilionidae > Myotis > Myotis daubentonii. Next base: position 64,392,149 of record NC_081848.1, read on the forward strand.
GTGGGTCCCCGCTGCCCGGGCCGGACGCCTAGGCCAGAGGCGTCAGGCCTGGGCAAGGGGCCGATCCTGCGATTGGAGGGTGATAGGGGTCAACGCCTGAGGGCTCCCAGTATGTGAGAGGGGGCAGGCTGGGCTGAGGGATACTCCCCCCCCCACACACACACACACCCAGTGCACGAATTTCATGCACCGGGCCCCCAGTATTTTAATAATTATATATATTTTGTTGTTGTTGATCTTCACCTGAAGATATCTTTTCCATTGACTTTTAGAAAGGGTGGTGGGGGAAGGAGTGAGAGGGAGAGAGAAAGAGAAAGAGAAACATCAAAAGAACAACATGGAAAAAAAAAACACACACAAAAAAAACATGGATTAGTTGCCTCCCACATGTGCCCTGGCCTCGGCCTTCAGTGCCCTGGCTGAACAACACCAGCCAGGGCTGATAGTTACATATTTAACTGATGTATATGATGAATATTCTTTCATCAAATTCACATCCAAATAGGGTTAAAAGTTTCACATTTAAAAAATTAAATTCATCTAAAGGAAATTCAAGCATGTCCAAACAACTAAAATATAAACTTTTGTTCTAGAGATCATGATATATGTTTTTTGTATGTATAGATAAAATATATATGCATAACATATATATGTGTGTTGGCTATGTGCACTCACCAAGTCCCATTAGCCAAAGTGTTTTGATTTTTATTTTAGCTGCCATTTTAAGCTTGGCAGCCACTTCTCTGCTTAAAAATTAAGGCAGCAAATCTCCTTAGAGCAAGTCTTTTTCATTCTGGAAAGAAGCTCCGTAGTGGCCGTTGGTTATTTCACAAACCTAGAGAAAATAGGCAGTAATGTTCTGGGAGAAAACTGTCACACAATTGTATCTGTGGTTTGACAAAGCTACCCGTGTCAGCTAGCAAAGACTGGGTGTTCAACCTGTATTTATCAATTGACCATTATTTCAAAATCTATGTTATATATTTTGAAGAAATATAAGCATTACAGATGCAGAAATAACTCCTCTCTAAAATGTGTTTCCACTAAATGGAGAAAGTTTTCATACTGCATTTTTGTCTTGTAGTATTTTACTTAGAAAAAAAAAGTCATGATATAAATATTGCCAAAGCAGAAAATATACAGGTTTGATTACAAAAAGATCATTTTTTAATTAATGAGGACATAGGAAGAGAAAGCATTTCTAGTGTATAGTAAAGTTCTCACAAAAGCCAAAACACCAGGAAATTAATGCAATTGATATGCACATTGGTACAAAAATATAAGATAATATCATCATCACCATTGTTATTTTTCTCCCCAAAAGCTTTTCTCTTAATACTCTATGAATAAATGTTTACAGAAAAAAAGCTTAAAGCAATTACTTCCTTTTTAAGTCCTATTATCTCTGTTTCTAATTTCCAGCCACTACCTAAATGTAGCAAAAGACTATTTTCCTCAGACATCACTTTTTTAAAAGCTATTGTCATTAGAATGGTGCCTTGATTTTTATATTTTCTGACATCAGGTTATTTGGGCTACATTTACTGTCCAGTGTCCAATGACATTTGCAGAGAGCTTCAAGAACTAAATTCTATATTTTATGATATCACCATAAATATCAATATCTATATCTATCCTATCTAATAATAGAGAAACATGGTAATTAACTGTAACTTCGCTACCCTTCCCATTGGCTAATCAGCGAGATATGCAAATTAACTGCCAACCAAGATGGTGGCCGGCAGCCAGGCAGCTGAAGCGAACATGAAGCTTGCTTGCTCCACAGCCCAGCTCTGAGCTCCAGATACAACAATGTTGCGATTATAGAAGCTAAACAAACCCAGAAACCTGCTTTCAGCTGTCCGTGGGCTCAGAGCTTAGAGCGCCAGTGATGGCAAGAGAGTTTCAATTATAGAAGCTAAACAAACCCAGATACCTGCTTTCAGCCAGCCACAGCCTCAGAGCTGGAGCCAGCTCTCAACTCCAGTGACAGCTATAGAAGGTAAATAAATCCCAGAATAAAAAAAAAAAAGAAAAAAAAAAAAGGCTGGGAGCTTCAGTCGCCCACCAGCCTGAAAACGGCCCTCAGCCCCTCACCCAGGCTGGCCAGGCACCCCAGTGGGGACCTCTACCCTGAAGGGGGTGTGACCAGCTGCAAACAGCCATCATCCCCTCATCCAGGCTGGCCAGGCACCAAGCGGGACCCCCACCTTGATCCGGATCACCCTTCAGGGCAAACCAGCCGGCCCCCACCTGTGCACCAGCCCTCTTACCTATATAGTAAAAGGGTAATATGCAAACTGACCCTAACAGCAGAAAGACTGGGAATGACTGGTCACTATGACACACACTGACCACCAGGAGGCAGACGCTCAGTGCAGGAGCTGCCCTCTGGTGGTCAGTCGCTCTCACAGCGGGGAGTTCTGCTCAGCCATAAGCCAGGCTGATGGCTGCCAGTACAGCGGTGGTGGTGGGAGCCTCTCCTGTCTCATCAGCAGCACTAAGGATGTCCGACTGCAGCTTAGGTCTGCTCCCTGCTGGCAAGTGGGCATCCCCCGAGGACTGCCAGGCTGCCAGAGGGATGTCTGATTGCCAGCTTAGGCCCAATCTCCTGGGGAGCAGGCCTAAGCCAGCAAGTGGTCACCCCCGCGGGGTCCCAGACTGCGAGAGGGCACAGGCCAGGCTGAGGGACCCCCTACCCTCGAGTGAACAAATTTTTGTGCACCAGGCTTCTAGTATAGATATAAAAGCCTAAGCTACTGTCCGACCATTTGACCATCCAACTGGTAGCTATGACACGCACTGACCACCAGGGTCAGCGGTGACTTGGCAGCTGCAGTTCTTTGGTGATGCACCTGGAACCAGAGAGGAGGGAGCCCGATTCTGGGGTGCATCACCCGAGAACCACCCTCTTGCAATTCAGGACCCTTAGGGGATGTTGGAGAGCCAGTTTTGGCCCGATCCCCACAGGCCAGCCAAGGAACCCCACCAGTGCACAAATTTGTGCACTGGGGCTCTAGTACTGTTATAAAAAGAAAACAGGGTCACAATAAGATGTAACAGATGAGAGGTTGGAAAGGATTGAAAATTCAGAGTATAACTTTGAATAACATTTTCAGAAGTATTTCAAACCTATAACCTTACTTTTAACTTAAATTTTTCCACTTCATTCTCCCCGCCCCCACTCCCATCATTTGGTATATGGGTTGTGCACCAAACCTGGACAACATGCCAATTCTATGGCAGGGTCCTGATTTTCAGTAGAATTTGGTCAGTAGATAGATAATGTTGCTGAAATTGAATGGCAGTTTTCTGAGCAGGTGAGTTGCCACTTTAAAGTAATAAGGCTGATTCTCATGCATGGTTTGAAGAAGCAGGGAAGGAGTGATCATAACAAGGACAAGTCTACACAAGCTTTAACCTGGAACCACAGTGCTCCCATGGCCTGACGTGGTGCTAAAACCCCCACCCCCAGCCCTTTCTCCACCCCCACACACACAGACCACACTAGAAACAAATGCTATAGTGTGAAAAAAATTGCAGGGAAAAAATTAGCATTAATTTAGGTTAAAAAATTATTTATATGTGAAATTAAATCTGCAAAAGAATACATAACCTGTTAAAAGAAATAGAGGGGATAAAGTTGTTTTTAAAAGATTTTTTAAACTAACTTTAAAACAATTTCAAGAAAATAGAGGTGACTCTTATGACACTTTAAATTAGCTGAGTATCAAAATAATCTTTAGAACATTTTTAATAAGCTAAACTCCTCCTGCCCCAGATTGGATAAATATGAACGGAGGAGAGGTGAAACCTATGTGATTCTGATGTTCAAGCTTGGAAACCCCTTAAGAGAGTGCTTAAGGTATACTGAATGCATCGAAATAGATCACTGAGAGAAAGGTGACTAAAGAGTTAAATTTAGTTAAAGAATCAAACTTATTCTAAGAGAAAATTTGAACAAGAGTTTTCACTTTTTCACTGGTTTATCAACAAGTGCCAGCTAAGAACAAGACACTATTGCTCAATAAAGAATCTGAGAAAAGAGATGATACAATAATAGCAGCTGACATTTATTCAGTATTTTATGTGTCATGCACTGTTCTAAGCACATATAGAAAGTACCATTTTTAGTTATCAACTCATTTTAAGTGTCTAAAAGTATTATCTTACAACAGCCCTATTATGATCCCCATTTTATAGATGAGAAAACTGAAAAACAGGGGTTAATGAACTTGCCCAAGGCCAAAGAACTGATAAAACCGTAGAGCTTGGAATTGTATCCAGGCACTCCAACTCCAGCAGTATATACTGAGTTGGCAAAAGAAAGAAAAATGGCTCTGAAGATTTGCCATGACCTTTAAGTGAACAGAAAGGGTGAAGACTTGATACCAATATTCTTATGCGCTAAGAAATCCATGTCAAAATCAAAAGTGAAAATTATTTTATTTCCTCAACATAAATGACATTGTTCATACAGAATTCATGCCACAGATAAAGTACCCAATAAAGGTTCTTATGTATAACTAGAGGCCCGGTGCACAAAAATTTGTGCACTCAGGGGGGTGGGGGTCCCTCAGCCCGGCCTGTGCCCTCTCGCAGTCTGGGATCCCTCGGGGGATGACCACCTGCTGGCTTAGGTCCACTCCCCAGGGGATTGGGCCTAAGCTGGCAGTCAGATATCCCTCTGGCAACCCGGGAGCCCTCGGGGGATGTCCACTTGCTAGCGGGGAGCAGACCTAAGCTGCAGTCGGACATCCTTAGCGCTGCTGAGGAGGCAGGAGAGGCTCCCACCACCACCACTGTACTACCATCGCCGGAGCAACCAAGCCTCCTGCTTGCTCCAGCTCCTTAGCTGCCACCGCCATCTTGGTTGGGTTAAAATGCATATAGTTGCTCTGACTGGCTGGTGGGCATGGCTTGGGGTGTAGCGGAGGTGTGGTCAATTTGCATGTTTCTCTTTTATTAGATTATATTGCTTAAACATTTGATACAGTCTCTAAAACACATAATGGGTAATATTTATCTAGAAATTAGATCCTAATGGGAATTAGTAGTCTCATAGTTGTTCTTGATAAAACTACTTTTTATATTAACCCTAAGTTTCTTCCCAAGTTTGAAAAAAATATTTTGTATTGCAAATTTCTTATTCAATTTATTTAAACTAAAAAACAAAACCAGTTCATTCATTTCTCCTACCCTCCACCCCCCACCTCTTGCACTCACCAACTTGTTCTCACATGCATAAGCTTGTTTTGTTTCTATAGATTACACATACAGAAAGAATATACGGGATTTGTCTTTGTCTGACTTATTTTATTTAGCATTATATCCTCAAGATCCATCTATGTTTTCACAAATGGCAAGATTTCATCCTTTTTATGGCCAGGTAGTATTCCATTGTATGTGCATTATACATACAATCCTATCTAATAAAAGAGAAAAATGGTAATTGGCGTACGATGATACCCTTTTCATTGGCTAATCAGGGCTATATGCAAATTAACTGCCAACTAAGATTGGCAGTTAACTGCCAACTAAGATTGGCAGTTAACTGCCAACTAAGATTGGCAGTTAACTGCCAACAAGATGGTGGTTAATTTGCATATGTAGGCACAATGCAGGGAGGCGAAAGGGAAAGCAGGAAGAAGCCCCCTGCCACTGACAGTGATCGGAAACCCAGGGGGGAGCTAAGAGCTGGGGGGCAGGGCAAAGGCGGCCCTGGGGCCGCCTTTGCCCTGCCCCCCAGCCATGATCGGAGAATCAGGTGCCTTTTCCGCCCTGGCCAGTGATAGCAGGAAGTAGGGGTGGAGCCAGCGATGGGAGCTGGGCACGGTCGAAGCTGGCAGTCCCGGGAGCTAGGGGTCCCTTGCCTGGGCCTAAAGCGGAGCCCATGATCGCGGGGCCGCTGCAGCTGCGGGTCCCCGCTGCCCGGGCCGGACGCCTAGGCCAGAGGCGTTAGGCCTGGGCAGGGGCGGAGCCTGCAACCACGGGGAGCTGGGGGTCCCCTGCCCAGGCCTGACACCTCTGCCGGAGGCCTCAGGCCTGGTCAAGGGGCCGACCCTGCAATTGGAGGGTGATGGACGTCAACGCCTGAGGGCTCCCAGTATGTGAGAGGGGGCAGGCTGGGCTGAAGGACACTCCCCCCCACACACACACACCCAGTGCACGAATTTCGTGCACCGGGCCCCTAGTGTAAATATAATATACATGCCACAATTTCTTTATCCGTTCACTCATCTATGGACACTTAGATTACTTCCATAAATTAGCTATTGTAAATGCTATAATAAACATGGTGATTCATATATTTTTTCAAGTTAGTGTTTTCATTTTCTATGGATAAATATCCAGAAGTGGAATTGCTAGATCGTATAGTAATTCTATCTTTAGTTTCTTTTTTAAGAACTTCCATACTGTCTTTTGGCTATACAAGTTTTTGATGTGACATTGGATATCATTCTTATCTGAGTTTCTCTTGATGTTATGAGGTTTCTTTCTACTGCTTATAAGCTGTTATATTATCACCATTTTTACAATTTGATTGTGATGCATCCTTTGTGGTTTATTGGGGTGGGGAAGCTTTATCTGCTTGGGATTTGTTGAGCTTCTTGAATCTGTTGGGTTCTAATATTTATCAAAATTTTGGCCTTTATTTCTTAAAAAAACCTTTTCTGTTTTTACCTTTCTCACCTCTTTTTCTGGACTCATTAAATATATTTTAGTCTGCAGGGGGTTTTTTTTAGTTCTTTTTCTCTGTTTTATTAATTTTATTGTTCCTGTGATAGCTATTAGGCTGAACTAGGGAACAAATCACCTCCAAGTCCATAGGAGCTGTTAGAGAAGAAAGCTGCGCTATAACAGTTCACCTGGAATGAAGGCATTTAGAATTTCAAATGTAAGAGGAAATTATATTCTAAGTGTAAACACTACCTTTCCACTTACATTCTTCTGCCTGGTTTCATAGGTCTCCTATCATTAAGACTCTCTTAACAGTTCAAATTCATTTCTCCTCATTTCTTAATACTAGAATCTCTTCTTAAGACATCTCACCACTTTCCAATAATCACACCATAGTGTTTTTTAACTTGAGTTTCCCATTCTTCTATGTAGAATAGAAATATCTTTCTTATTTCTCTTTATTTTAAAACAATGAATTTATTCAAGACAATTATATGATAGCAGTAGCACAAAGAACAGAAGGGATAAATGGAAATATATTGGTATAAGTTTCTTAGATTATAATAAAGTAATATATATTATTCAAAGATATGCTATGAAAAGTTAAATATGTATGTCGTGAATCCTAGAGCAACTACATATACAAGTGGAGTAGCTAGCTATATTAACACTTAAAACAAAATGAAGAGGATAGAAACTTTCAGCTGTAAGTTCTGGGACTCTAATATAAAGCCTGATGACTATAGTTGATAACACTCTACCATATAATTGAAACTTGCTAAAAGAATAGAGCTTTAGTGTTCTCACATGATGATGTATGCTAATTAATCAGATGGGGGGAATCCTTTCACATTGTATATGTATATCAAATCACCATGATGTATATTTTAAATATCACAATTTTTTCAATTATACCTTAATAAAGCTGAAAAATAATTATAAAGGAGGAGGAGGAGGAGGAGGAGGAGGAGGAGGAGGAGGAGGAGGAGGAGGAGGTGGAGGAAAGAAAGCGAAAGCTAATACTTACAGACTACTTACTATGTCCCAGGTACTGTGTCGAGTTTTATATACATTAACTATTTAGTCCTCGCAACAATCCAATGAGGTAAGTATTATTATTGTTGTTGTTTTATTATCTATAAAATTAGAGGACTGGATTAGATGGCCTCTAAAGTTCATTTCAACTGTAAAATGCTTTCATTCTATTTTTAATCTTTCTTTTATTTAAGTTTCCATACAACATAGACGGTACTATATATTTTAGCATCTAATTACTAGTATATACCGCAAAGTATATTTCCTGTTTCATGTATGTATGTTTTATCTCAAAAAAAAATGTAAGCTTCCTAAAGCAAGGTCTTGCATTGTTCTCCTGTATCCTCAATCCTGGTTAATACATAGACTGAGCACATTCAACACTTCATCATGTGAGTTGGTCTTCTTTAGTTCTCTAATTTTTTTTTCAGGGAGGTGGATCTTTTCTCACCAAATAAGATAAGGTTAATTCAGTTAACCTGGTAGTTAGATGGCAAATAGATTGTGATCTATGTGGGTTTGGTTATTTTGCCACTGTTTTCTGTGTTTATTTGTGTGTGTGTGTGTGTGTGTTTGTGTGTGTGTGTGTTTGTGTGTGTGTGTGTGTGTGTGTTAAGATTAGAGTACCTAATCTAGCCATCACTGAATTACACCCAGATCATGTTAATAGTATCTTTGTTATTTTGTTAGTCATAGTATGTGGAATCCAATGCCAGAAGTATAACTATGGTCTCTAGATTGAATTTCTTCCTTCAAGAATAGCACAGTCCAATGGAATTTTCAATGAGTATTTCAAATATGGATAGTGGAACAGAGAAACTAAATTTTTTATTTAATTTAATTACACATGGAATGGTATATTGGATAGTATAACTCTAGAAGATATAACTCCACAGTGGCTTGCCAAGGCTGAATTCAGTCCAAGATCGTCCCAGCACTTGCTATTTCTGCTACCATTCTCTTCTCTGAAACTTTCAACTTTTATTTCCCAGTGATACACAGTAAGTGTTGATAAATAGACTCTTGTCATATCCTTTTTCTATGCATTGTTGGCTTTGTTTAAAAACTTGAAATCTTTTAAAAATATAACAGGATGGTGACTATTTTTTAGGAAATCATTTAGAATTGACTTTCTGATATAGCTAACTCAAGAAAATTTGACTGAAGAGAATAATAAATTAATGTTATTTCCATCTTTTGTTACATATATAAAATATAAGCAAATAATGAGTTATATTATTTGAAAATCAGCAATTTGTTGTTATTATTGTATTCAAACTAGTGGTATCAACAACAGGTGAGAGAAAACCACTATATGTTTCTTAATAAAATAAAGCAAAGCAACAGTTTCCAAAAACATTTACACTTAAGAGTCTCCCTTTCATCAATCAGTAGTCAGCCTTAATAGTCAAAGATTTAACTAACAGTCACTGACAACATTGATCAATTTGAATAGAAAATTAGAATATATGAGTCAATTCTCAAGACAGTTGGTTTTCCTGTTCCTAAGAAAATCCTTTTAATACTGTTTCAGTTCTTCAAGGAAAATGGGGAAAAACATTCATATTCTTGTCCATTCACACAAACTTCTCAGTGAACATTATTGTTTTGGGAGGAGGGGGTGGCAAGCAGGGTGCCCAGGATGTTGACGGAATACATAGGATGTCAGGTGAAGATAGAATGCTATGCCCTCTCTAACCAGCTGAAGACTCAGCATGATTGTTTTCTTACAAATAATACCTGTGGGTGTTGAAACTGTTCAGGGAATCTATCAAACACACTCTTTCACTTTGCTGCTGTAACTCTATAAAATTTATTCTCATTTCAAAAGAGTCATAGGCAACAATACCTGTAGGCGGTTGAGTAATCTAAAGAAAATTTGTCAGGTTTACTTTCACTTACTTTACCAGAACAATTCTATATTTACTTAGAGGCTTTAAAATGCAACATTTTCTACTCAGTATGATTAAAAATTTAAATATATGATCACTTCATCTAGTTAAAGAGTTGTCCAAATACAGAGATGATATACTATTAGGATGTTTGAGGACAAAACTTTATTCAGAAAAGGAAAATAAATTTTATAATTGTTCCCTTTCTTTACAATTATAGAAGTAATCCACACATAGACATATTGGACAGAAAATACCGAAATAGCATAATCATAGGGAAAATGCATTACTAATATATTAGTGCAAAATTATTATTCTTGGATAAATCTGAAAGCTGATGTCTATAAACTTATTCAAGTTGAAAATTTTGGAAAAATCAAAGTAATAACCTTTCCAGATTAGTTAACTTTTCTTAGTAAGTCATCTATATCCATATTAAGTTTACTTTATATTAAGTTTCATAAAACACTTAAATGTAGATTTAAAACAATTTTTTCTATTATATAATTGGCATTTACAGTCACAAGTTCAGAGGAAGAAAGAGCTCAATAATGCTTAGTTTAAAAGTGTAATTTCCACCATGTCAGGGTAACTCAGTTGGTTAGAGCTTGTTCTCATACACCAAGGTTGCGGGTTTGATCTCTGATCAGGGCACATATAAGAAGCAACCGATGAATGCATAAATAAGTGGAACAACAAATAGATGTTCTCTCTCTCTCTCTCTCTCTCTCTCTCATTGTCCCTCTCTTCCTCCTTCCCTCCCTTCTCCCTTCCACTCTCTCAAAACCAATCAATAAAAAAAATTTTTAAATAAATAAATAAATATATTTTCAATCCTAGTTCATTCAAAATATTATAGGATTTAATAATTTCTCATTAAAAGGGTTGATTTAAGGATAAAAACATATTCTTAGACAATCCCCGAATGGAACTTACTCATTAAAATATTCATGATCACATTATGAAAGTATATCTTCCTGCCCTAACAGGTTTGGCTCAGTGGATAGAGCATCGGCCTGTGGACTGAAGTGTCCCAGGTTCGATTCCAAACAAGGGCCTGTACCTTGGTTTCGGGCACATACCCAGTAGGGGGTGTGCAGGAGGCAGCTGATCGATGTTTCTAACTCTCTGTCCCTCTCCCTTCCTCTCTATAAAAAAAATCAATAAAATATTTTTTTGAAGAAAATATATCTTCCTATGTAATTATTTTAAAATACCATTTTAAAAGTTAGCTCTTATTTTTTGGAGTGCTTAATATTAACAAATATAATATTTTGAATTAAAAGATAGCCAATGAAATTTATATAAGCTCCCTGTTTTATATAATTTATTTATGAGGTAAATAAAGGGGAAATTTTTAAGTCCAATCTTTTTACAAAGTGATTTATTTAACAAACAGTTTTCATGATAAGAAGTTCAATTTTGAGCCAGAGATACATAGCTGATATTTGGTAGTATAATCCTAAAAAATTAGAGAAAAATACAAATTTAAAAATTTTAGTACAAGTCAAATGAAATGTTCCATAAAGATAAATGTGTCATGGACAATAATGAAAAATAAACAGTATTTCATTATCATTTCTTGTTTTATCTCATTGTTGTTTTTTTCCCCTTTGTAATAATTACCTATGCACAAACTCTAGATGGCAATATTGCACTTACTGTACTTTCAAGAAAATTGTCACAGTCGGTCCCCACATATCCTCTTTATCAACATTTTATGTGCCACAGATCTATAGCCTCTTATTATAAGTGTAATGAAGCAGAAGTTATTGAAGCATTTTATTGATTGCTCAGATCACAAGTTTACTGCCATACTGAATTGGCACCTTACTCGCTGAAGCAAACTGCTGACACCTTTTTTAAAAAGTGACAACTACATCTATTTCATGACCAGAAATCCATTTTCATCTCTATCAAGACAAGAATGCAATTTTCACTTCATTTAACTGATGTTAGGCCTGCTCAAAGCATGACACTTAGAAAAAGACACAAGTTTAAGGTTCTTAAAATACTTCAAGTAACTAGAATGCAGCTTGGTTTCAGAGGAAAATGCACCACTCCGATCTATAAAACAAACTAATATTCTAAAAAATTACCTCTCAGAACTTGCAGAAGCAGTTTTCATTTTGAAACATTTGCAACACAACTTTAATGTTTTTAATAGTAAGTAATATTTATATATTATCGATTTTGTCCAAAGATTTCAAAGAACATCAAGAAGTTCAAAATTGAAATATTTGGGGTATTGAGACAGGATGGGTAAATCAAGAAAAAAGCCCAAATTTTAATGTACATACAGATGGGGATCGAGTGCAGAGCAAAGTACTGTATTACTTACTTGAAGGTTGCTGAGAGTGTCTCAAATGTTCTCACCACAAAAAATAGTAATTTTGAGATGTGGTAGAGTTGTCACTTTTAACTACACTTTCAGTAAATTTGATACTTAGATATCAAATCAATAATAAAATATAATTCTATTCATAATAGAATTACTATGCAGAATATGCTTGAATTACATTTAGTGCTAACAGGATTTGTTTATTGCAAAATGTTTTTTTAAAGGAATCTTAGTATTTTAATTTTCAAGTAAGTAATACAGTACATTTCAATTTTAAACTGCAAAATCAATATATGCTGAAGTTGGATGGTCATTTCTTCATCTAATTATAAAATTACAGTACAGTTCCAGTTTTAAAAGTGAAACCTGATTTTAAAATACATTTATTGCCTGAGATTTTTAAACTCAAAGCACCAAATATGGAGAATTTAGAAATAGTGCATAATAGCATTAAAAAAACTACTTTACTTAAATTAATTTTATAAAGGACCATATATCACAAAAATTTAAATCTGTTAGGCAGAAAATTATACTTTTTAACAAACTTCATTAAGTAATGATCTGTTACAAATAACCCAGGTTCACATTTCTAAATTAAAATTATAAAAATAAAACTGAAGCTTTGGATATAAATAGAAGTTGTCAGGATCTTTTTCTATACAATACTAAAGTTTAGAAAATGCCCTAAGATTGTAAGAAATATTTGAGGGTGTCTTACTGTTTACATAATCAAACAAGTTAAAATTTAATTTCAAAGTTGGTTATTTCTTTCCAAAGAGCTAAAAATCAGGAGTAGGATTAAAAATTTCTTCAAGTTTTTTCATGTCTTAGCTCAAAGAGACTGTGTGTGTGTGTGTGTGTGTGTGTGTGTGTGCGGTGTTTTCATAATTAAGATTGTGGTTGTTATGATATTATAATTAGCTATCCTTTGTTTCTGTGAATTTCAGAAATTATGCAATCTATAACAACTGTTAGGCTATTCTGTAAACACTTTAACTGATTAGATTTGTATGTTTATGAGCTCTTGTAAAAACTGGTATTTTAAAAGAAGAGTGCTATGCATTCATTACACAAAAGTCTCCAAGAATTCTGTTGGTTGCGGGAGCAAAAAAAGAATCAACGCAGTATCAAAATTGGGTAGACATTCCCAGAAATGAATGTTTCCCCAAAATCACGTTTGAACTAAGGATCAGCCACTCCGAATCATTATTTATAGAGCCTCCTGGCACAGTTCCATGGACTTTTATGCATCTCTACAGTGTTTCTGAACAGACTGACACATATTTTGTTTACTGACAGCAACTAAAAGCTCTATGTAGGATCATAAATAAAGAAGATCATGTTTAAAAATCACTAATATCATTTTAAAAGGTAGTGCAGGCTTGTGTTTTGGCCTCTGGTTAGCTGTGTTAGGCCTATGAATGACAGCTTCCCTGCTTGAAGCACACAGAAAGCACAGCCTTCCTCATTCACTGACAGGACTGTGGCCTTTTCACACGTTCCTTCCACAGCAGTGTTTGTCCCCAAACACTGGAACTCGACACAATGGCATTCCTACTTCAACGCCCCCACCAACAGCACCACTACATAACAAGAATGCTAATGAGATGGAGCAGGCCCTGTCTCCGAAAGTGTTAACGGCATTTTATATGAACTCATTTATGCTACTTCAAAAATTACAAATTAAATAGATTCTGCTTAGCTCTGAGCAATTTCTAAGATGTTTCCACTTTTAAGAAAATAAATGTGAAAATGTGAAAGTGACTTTATGCTGTCGTAAATATATCGCATTTTATATACATGAATCCGTATATATTTAAGACCACACAAATGGGCTTAATTCGGTTGCATGCCATAATAGCCAAGTTAAAGATAAATATTAAAAAAATGACTAAGTTCATAAACATAAATACAGTAGTTCTGACTTTTCTTTTAAAGCTATATTATAAGAGTTTACTTAGGAGAAATTTCCTGATTCTAAAACAGCAATTTAAAGTCTACTACCTTTTAAGAGAATCCTAGCAAAACAATATTGTTGTTTTTATATATGATCTCAAAAGTGGAATAAATGGAAATTATATTAAGCGTTTATATAACCCTCAAATTTATAAGCTTAGATTCATTAAGGGAATCGGAACCATCATCCATCTCCATTTTCTCTATCTAGGGATTTCTTAACACGATCTTCTCTAAAGCTAAATAGAAAAGGCTGTCCCTAAGGTCAAATGAAGTAAATGCAGTTCAAATAAAGTTCATTAATGCTGAGAGGAATATTTGCTAAGTCCTACTGACAAAACTGTGGCCTGGTTTAACACTTCACCACTCGATGACCTTATAATGGTCCTACTACAGTAATCTTTCTAAACTGCAAAATTTTAAATTAAGTCATAATATAGCAATACAAAACAAAAGAGATTCAAAAATACATATAATTGAGAATATCTAAAAGAAATAGAAATGTGCATGAAATGCATGCTATGCAAATATCTATTTCTTTTCCTCCATTTTTATATTTAAAAATACAATTTAAACAAATATCATACTAAAGCTATTGAGTGAAAAGCTTTAAGTTATAACAACTTAGCGAAAGGAAAAAAAAGGTATATTTATGAATGGCAAAGAACCTAAGGTTTTAAATATTTCTAAATTTGGCATAATGTTGAAAATATAGACAATTTCCAAGGTGCTAAAATGTTAATTTTGTTCATATGTATGTGTAATATTTAGTTTAATAAATGTATTTTCATCAATTTTGAGTAGTAACGAAATCTTTACGTTCAAAACAGCAAGTCTTAAAGGATTTTCTTTTCTTACAATACACAGAAAATTTTTCAATCTCATACAAATGTTTATCTCTATTTAAATTTTAAATATTGAGGACAGTGGAAGAAAAAAGCATGCCATATCTACTTTCTGAGCTGTTGTGTTTTTTAATATATGACACTCTGACTTTTAATAAAATTTAGAAAATGTTTAAGTTCTTTTTAGGTTTGATATAAACAGTGCTTTCCTTGCATTGGAGGATGGTCTCATGTTTTCTTTAACATTAAATAATTTTAAACTAATTAGTTGAATAAAACCATTTAATACCAAATAAATGACTGTAATTAAACTGGTTAAGTCCATTTTATAATATTGTATCATAAAGGTTAAATAATACTTTAGTTAACGTAATTTAATCTAAATACAATCAAATATATTTTACACTGTTTTTATATATATCAGCTTAACAAAGTATTAAAAATAAGATTGGATTTTTATATTTTCATATTTATTATAATAAATAGCCTTATCCATCATAATTATTCATCTCATTTATGGATTCACTGAAATTTATTAGCCAGGCAAACCAATTGAATTTTGAGAATAAAAGTTTCTTACGGGAAGCTGTTTCTTGCTAGTTCTGGATACCTTAGTTCAAGAATTTCCTCCAGTCAATACAAGTTGTTCTTTTCCCAACCAGACAGCAGGAGGTGCTGTGTGAACACTAAGACTGGATCTTATTCCCACCTCCCCTCCCCCAGTACACAGAGAATAATAGCATGATGCTTTCAAAATATTCATTTTTCAGCAGCTTGTGACCTGAGATAATGAGCCCAGTTCTAAACTGAAACCTCCCAGTTAGAAATTTAAAACCTAGCTCTTATTTAATGTGGTAAAATGTATACTTGACTTAAGATTAAATGCAAAAAGGATTCTAAAAATATGGCAACTCCATTTTTATTTTTTAAATGTCATCAATCATTCTGTTTTGCGACGTGAATTCTACTTTGAAATAAGTCAGAGTCCCTTAGGTAATTATAAAAATATCAAAGTCTTCACACACACTCACAATTATGGAATGGGTATTTAGAAATTAGAGGAGAAACTTTACTTTAACCTAATTCAAATACATTAATTCTATTTCTATACTTTCAGGTTCAGAAACATACAAATTAAATAAGCATAAATGAGTAAGTTACTCTTGACATGAAGTTAATTTACCATTTTATTTCCCAGAATACAATTAGTTACATTTTAGCCCAACTTCTACAACAGCAATTCTGATTGCATACCGGGCAAAAAAGAAAAAGAAAAAAAAAGGCTGAACATTTAAACCTTCAAATAATTTATGAGCTACTCATTTTCTTATTTAAAGTAACTGCCCATAGAATTTACACATAAGAAGTTTCCTTTGCTTTGCGCAGTATGTAGCAAGAAAAGATGAGACATATGACATCCCATAGCAAAAGACAGATACAATTAGTCCCATTATTGCTGGCTTCAGGATTACAGAAGAAGCATTTTGGCTCTCAAACAGGCACTGAGCTCACAAAATACATGTCACAGTTCTTTTATGACACGATGCCAATCATTGCTCCTATACAATCAAGTACATTTTAAAACACAAAATTAAGCAGTTTTTAAAGAGGGATGACTCACCTGTTTATAGTATTTTTTTGCAGACTTTAAGCGTTGGTACAAGGCCAAAAGAACTCCTTGGATGTATATCTTAGCTCCTGAGGGGCTGAAACCTTCTCCCTTAGAGACCCAAACTGGTCCCCGCAAAGGTGTGATGGAATTTTGCAAGCATTTTTCAAGCAGAGGAACTATGCAAGAAAATAAGGGAAAATAAATTCTTTTGACTAGACGGAAATACACTGCCTGGAACACAGAGCCCCAATAGCAGAGCTAACTCTTAACATCTATTATTTATATCTGACCTAGGTTAAGTCTTAGAGAGGCAATTCCTGCATAACTAGTGGCCACCATGAAGGATGTACTTATATTGAGACACCCCCCATGCAAGACTCATAAGCGTGTGAGCACACCTGAATAGTTCTGAAGTGTGCCTAACTAGCTGCACAGAGTGTCATGGTGTGCACTGATTGCCTTATCTTCTCATTTATCACAGATGAGTTGGAACCAACCTTGCTGAAATCTACTTGCATTGTCCTGATAAAATGGTAAGATCCATGTTGTTTCTGTGTATAGCTTCCCGTAGAGGAGTCTATATCCCTAAAACATCACATCTGGAAATTATTCATAAAATATACCTTTATCAGCCACCCTACTCAACTCTCCATTGCTATTGCTTAAATAACCCATAAAACAGGGTGGCAAGGCTGTTTAAAAGTTAAAGGGAGACTCTTAAGCAAGCAGTTTATCATACCTTTTTGTTTTTAAGTTTGGGGGCTATATACTGGTGAAAGATTTGGGAAAGCTATTCCAGTATGCGCTTTGTAAACAGAAGATATTTACTTGTGGGTCTGTATTGCAACATCCATAAGGACATAACAGACATGTTTATACACTTTTTCACACGATTAGCTTATGAAGTCTTTCTAGTGTGAAATAGTCAAATAACATGGCAGCTAGATAACATTTTTCAGGATTTAATTTCCCTCTAGAAAAGCAGAAATAAAGAAATAAAAAAAAATATTTTAGGCACACTTGGGAACCTAGAGAAATACATATATATTTTTTCTTTTACTTGAACTTTACTGGTGTATACATGTAATACAACATAAACATATCAAATAACTATATAGCTTGGCTTCCTTATTCTGATACATGTTTTTACTCAAAAAGAATTTGAATGGATCATCAGCAAAGAAGACAGGTCCATGCCATTGGTTATGTTATATGTTGCATATTTTATGCAGAGAGGCTGAGCTAGCAATCTGGAAACTGAATTACAATTAGGTTCAGCTGAGCTGCTGAGCAACTGAGTTATGCAAATGGCCTTTGCTACTGGTATTCTGCTGAATTTTGCTCTTAGTAAAAAAGTTCTGCATTTGATGGCACTAAGTTCTGCAACTCTCTACCAAGGTACAATTTAAATTCTTTCTGATACATTCAACACTGAGAAGAACATTGGAAATAGAGTTTAAGATTTTTCTAAAACTACTATAAATAAAGTTAAAAGGAAATTATGTCCCACTGACTATTTAGACATCTTCAGATATGAGCATGAAATTCACTTACCCAGCCTAACAAGAAATTCCTAAAATCCACATATTGAAACCACCTTATACTCTTAGAGCAACTGAATTTCTCTATAAATTTTATCAAAACAAACACCTCAAACTTTTTAAAAATATATAAGATCACACATATTAGACAAGAAATAAAAAATAAAAGAGAAACTTATTTTCAGGATCACAACTCTTTAATCTTTCAAAAAAATATATAATATAAACCCATCTTGATTACAATTTTTCCTAAAGAAACCTAGCCTCAGAATTATCAGTGCTTTTAGTTAACTGCTACACATTCATATATTACTGTGTATTATTAGATTTTAATCTGTATACTTTTAATTGGTACAGTCATTGAACATAGCACAGTTTTGAGCATGGAAAGGCATACATGAGTAGCTGTTAATTAAGTTAAACAAGTTAAGAAATAGATAATAAACTTGAGTCATTTACATCCTAGATTTAATCTTGAATTTAAACCTGAGAAAAGTTTATCAGATTCTCTACCCTTTTAGCCTTATTCATCTATGCCTGTGTCAAAATGACTTTCAAATTCTTTATGTCAGACCAGGGGATTCCAAAGAAAAAATTCATAGGTCTTCTAACACAAAACTGCTTTTTTTCAGAGTTTGAAACCTCCATAAGAATTTAAGGAAAAAGAATACAGCTTAGAAAAAAACACACCACACAAATCATATCAAAATGCAAGCTGTGTCAGAATTGATATTGGATGGGAAATAGCTCCCATGCTCCACATGATTTATATAATTAGGAATACTGTGGAAACCAGAAACAGTAAAGCAAAGAAAGCAGTATTCACAAGCAGGTTTTATAAGGGACTTCAGAATCTGCTCTGAACTTGTTGAATAATCTGTTCAGTATTCCAGAATCTCCCTGCTGGAAGCAGGGTCCTCATTATAACCACGAGAGTGCTAATAAAGGTTAGCCTCTGAACTAGGGATTAGAAGGCTCTTTCTTTTTGGAAGCTGCAAACTAGTAACTTTGATGATCTTCTTGAAAAGGAAGACAAAGCACACTCCAAGAACAAACAATGTTTCCACTAACTAGGAAGGTACAGAAAACATAAGAAAATGATACGCCTAAGCACTTAGAAAGGAAGTATAAATGTTAATATACTGAAAAAATAGAAAAAATAAGAATTATTAACCATTTAAAGAACTCTCCATAAAAAAAGCATTGGCCTAACATGATAGTTATAAAACATAATAGAAAATCTGATTTAAAAACTTTACTTGACTTTTCAACCCCAACTATAGCTTTTAAGGTCAGAATTATTCTTAAGCATTTTAATTAATATTCATATTATTCTATACCAAAGAAGACTCAGAACTATTAACCAAAGGTTTTCTTTCTTTCATGTAGAATTCTCCTTTTCTCTGTTTCTAAAGCAAAAAATTTCATTCTGTTAAAGAAGACTATTGCATAAGGATTTGCAAGAAATAAGAGCAATATGTTTAGAAAGGATAATCATACTTTTCAACCTTGGAAAGAGCGTAAACCTAGATGTTTCTATGGGCTAGCAAAACCCACAATATATACATAATGAAAAAAAAAAATGTCTTTCCCAGAAAATGAACTCCGAGATATTATTTTGTGTGTCCTGCCAAACCATGAGGTTCTCCTTCAAACTGCTACTCAGAAATAATGCTTCATTCAAGAAGGTTAGCTGGCTCCTATTCCTATGTTCCATCAAGATGTGTGTGCATAGCCACATCCACCATTTCCCTTACGGTTGAAGTTTTTCTTACAGGTCTCCTCCCTATTTTCTCCTATTTACATGACTGTGACAAGAATTTTGCTTCTCTATAATTTCAATATTTTCATTAAGCAAATCCTCGACATTTTTATTAGATAAATGGTTGGAAATTAATCACTCCTTAAATTTATCAACATGTATAGATCAGTCCAATGTGATCATTTCATTGAGATCATTTCTACCACTGGAAAGGTGAAAAGTTCTATGGATGATCACTTTTTACACATTTTGTTTATACATTTATACAATGTTACCACTATGGGGCACTTTGAAATTAACCTGATAGTTCCAACGGATTTGGAGTTAAAATTGACAATGCTGGGTAAATAAAATCATGTGACCAAAAAGAGTAACTTCACTAGCTAGAGTTAGTACTGAGCATATTGGGTAAATAGATCATATGATTAAAAGTAGTAGCTATATCAATTTCATAACCATCAACCTATACTGTTCTCACTCATGCTATTCCATTTCCTTTGCATCTCCTCCTTTTTTTCTACTTGTTAATATATTCTCATCCTTCAAGGCTCATATAAAACACTATGTCCTCTGGCAAAACGTCCTAAGAGCCCTAGCTGGTTTGGCTCAGTGGATAGAGCAAAGGCCTGTGGACCGAAGGGTCACAGGTTTGATTTTGGTCAAGGACACATGCCCAGGTTGCAGGCTCAATCCCCAGTAGGGGGCGTGCAGGAGGCAGCCGATCAATGATTCTCTCTCATCATTGATGTTTCTATCACTCTTTCCCTCTCCCTTTTTCTCTGAAATCAACATATATATATATATAAAAGTCCCCAGAACTTTAATTAATTGCTACTCCCTCTGATTCCCAGAGCTTCGTTTATACTTTTATTTTTCCTTTATTGATTTGTATTAGTCCTTACTTCTCCCCTTCCAATTCCATCCTCCAGTAAATCATTAACCCTTTGTGGTTTTAGGTGTTGATATTTTTCAATTTTGTAAAAGCAGTGCTCAATAAATGATTACTGGATGAATAAATATAATTTAGAAATATACTTTAGAAATATACTGTGGCAAGTCTTTTAGATAAGTTTTAGTAGAATAAAAATATGATCAAAATTTGATAAATAAATGTAAATATACCAGAATTTTGAAGCAAATCTAAGGTATGTATGTATGATGGTTTTATTTTAATTTTCCATTTAAAATTATTTTGAAGACTAGGAGGAAAATGAATATAAGAAGAAAACAATATGACTTGGGAATGAAGCATTAACTAGACAGGAGAAGGCCAGAGGTGGGTATTTTTAAAGTCCTTGGGAAATCTTTATGTCCTTTATCCTACCCTGTCATAAATCATGCCACCATGGGAAAAGACACACAATTAAACTTAAATAACATAGAATTAATATTAGATTAAGGTCAAAATAGCTATTTTAAATAATAAAGGTAATTCCCTCTAAGAACTCCAAACACAATGAGTTCAAATGCTATTCATAAGAAAATAAACTGTTAAGCCTTCAAGAGGACTTTATATTAAAACCACTTCATCACTGATAAGAAGCTTAAATTTATTTGGATTTATAATGGGAATAGAACAAGGATTTTTGACAAGGAGCCAAAAACGCCTCTAAAGAGAGCATAATGGAACTTACCAAATAGATATAGACTGGAATGATCTACCAGTTTCTATACGTGGGAACATATAGCTCTTGTCAACATCTCATTTGAAGAGAGACACTATATCTAGTACATTTGAGTCTACTATGGAAAGCTAAAAAGGTGATTTTTTATTAATATCGTTTCAAAAAGCATTGGAAATTGTCAAAGTCGTTAATAACCTGCTTCCAGTTATAAATTAAAATTCATGCCAATTAAATATCCAGAATCATAATTTATATAATATTATAATTTTCAAAAAAAATATTTTTTGAATATAATTTTCACATTTCAGTCAGATACATGAGACTATGGGGGGTGGAAATAAAAAGAGCACTGCCCAGATCATAATTATCTAAAAAGAAATTTCCATATGCTCTTTGGCAGCAAGTTTTAGATCTCAGTCTCAAAAATACAGGGCTATTGTTAACAAGATGTCATTTGGAAATTTCCCACCAATTCGATTGGAAATTATTTTTTAATGAAGTTTTCCTAAAAAGTCTTTTTTGAATGAAACAAAGTGAGTTTTTAAAAGATACTAAGACTTGAGTGCTTCCCATCCTGAAACTATGCCCAGAGGGAATCTGAGCTGGTGTCAAGCTTACCCAGCTGCAGGTAATAGTTGAAAAACTCTGGGTCCCAAAGCAACCAATAGATGCCACTCAAAGGCATGGTCTGCTGGGAAGGTTGAAGGACGGAGAGCATACTGTCTCCTATTGTTGCTTGATTTATATCAGTATGTTTTCATTCCAACACAACCAAACTAACAGCTGCTGTGTACTTTTGTTTACATGCTATATGTCAAATCTTATTGTCCCTGAGGTCCTTAGGAGAAAAGATTTAGCAGTCGTTTTCTTAAATACCAATGCCTAACCAAATTTGGATTTTTCCTCCACTGAACAAAATGACAAGTACACAATTGCTATACTTAGAGCAATCTTTCACAGCTGCTTTAGTTTTTCAGTGATCCTATCAAACTGACGGCATATTGCCTGTGGGGTCTACAGTGTTTTAATACTGCCGTAAGAGACATTGATTTGTAGGATAGGATCAAACAGAACAGGGATGGATGTACTGGGGAGAGGGATTTCGTAGGTCATATTGTTTTTACCTGAGTAAAATTTAATTTAGACATTGCGACCTTTACAGAACACCTGGTTATTTTAATTGCTGATGTGTGGGTGAACATTGACACTGGGGCTTAGGAAGTATGAAGTCTTAGGAAGTCTCCTCTATTTTGAAAATGCAGCCTGAGTCATGTCTTTTCTTAGACTGAACGAAGTAGCTGTGCATTAAATATGCTGGCACATCTTCTGCTTGAGCAAGTGGACCGAAATGGTGTGAATTGTTAATGCCTTGCTGCTTTGGTTCACGGCTTGTGATTGATCATTTGTAACTATATCTACTCCTTGTTCCATGAAATCAAGTATGGAGTAATGGGTTCATCAGATTTTGGGGTTAAATTGAGAGTGAAGAGGTACTGTGTGTGGAAATAAGAGTTGCCATGTTCAGGGCTGGCCTTGTAACAGCATGGAATCTAAAGGCGATATTCAAAACCACTTCACTCATCATACGCTTACTGATTCTGAATAGGGCCCATTTGCAGGGGACATTTGGTAGTTTTCCAATACGCTTTATGCCTCTTTCTACTTCCACCACCATGCACATCTTTTTTTCATACACCCCCAGTAGCACATTGGTGGAACAGGTCAGCATACACAATTCATTTATTTAAATAACTTGATTTATACAAGTAGAAATGAGCTAGGATTCTATTGTCTAAGTCTTGCCTTTCCCCTCAACGAAAATAATAGTGAGTGTGTGTGCCTTTGAAAATACAAGTATTTTGTGAACTCAATTTCTTGGGCATTTAAAATATTTGAAATGTAGTAATAATGTAAAAAAAAAATTGGTATATGTACAATCTTAAGGTTGCTTAAGGAATGTTGAGAATTAACTAAATATAATCTGTTTTTATGTGTCTATGGTCTATATGCCAATACATAATAATTGAATACATATTACCGACTTTTGGAAAATTTAAAGAACTGTGAAGTATCTTAAAGTTAGTTTTGGAAAGTACAATGCATAAAACTTAATAAGTAAAACCAACAAAAATTAGAAGTAAAGGCCTTTAGAAATGCCATTTTATAATTGCTTGCTGTAATAAATGACACATTTTTGCATTATAATTTTAATTACTATTCAGAAAATCTTAACCCAAAGTGTGTTAACTGAGGCACCAATTAACTTTTGACCCAGTAGGAAATAATGTAATAGAAAACATAGTAAAACAGGAACAAAATCAAATATACATAGCACTTACACATATAAGTAACATTCAAAAGCAATCTAATTGTAAAATGTCTCAAAATTGTACTATTATGTTGTAAAGTCACAACTAATACCAATTTAAAAAATAAAAAATATATACCTAGATCCCCTTCTTTCTCTGTTCTTCCCCCACCCACCCCCACCCACCCCCCACCCGCAGAGAGACTTAGGACAGTGATGGCGAACCTTTTGAGCTCGGCATGTCAGCATTTTGAAAAACCCTAACTTAACTCTGGTGCCGTGTCACATATAGAAATTTTTTGATATTTGCAACCATAGTAAAACAAAGACTTATATTTTTGATATTTATTTTATATGTTTAAATGCCATTTAACAAAGAAAAATCAACCAAAAAAATGAGTTCACGTGTCACCTCTGACACGCATGTCATAGGTTCGTCATCACTGATTTAGGAGATGGATAATGTGTTTTATAAAACTGTTTTGGTGTCCTTGAATGCAAATGTTAAGCAAACAGATTATTTGCATTTAAACATTTTATGTAGGATATAAAATATACACATACATATATATCATAAAATTTATATTTTAAATGTAATAAATAAAAAAGTCTTAATAGTTTCAGCAATTAAAATTGAGGGTTCCCTTTGACATTTATTTCTCCATGTTAGTTTCTCAAAAGAAGAATCTTCTATAATTAGCATTTTACATATTGTTGTCTATGATTCCATCTTTCTTCTAAAAACTCTTAGGATGAAAAAAAAAACAATCTCCTGAATCATGTTCTTTTACCTGGAGAACTTTGTAATAACTAATGTTTATTAACAGGTAGTAGCATTTAGGCTATTTGTTTTCACTGGCAATTATGCTTATTTTAATGATTTTTACAATTAACTTCTAGAGCCAGTAAGAAGTCATTAGAATCAGAGTAAAATTTTTGGTATTAGAGTTCAAAGACTGAGATATAAAAACCAGAAAGTAATAAGACAAACTTGAGGAGAAGAAGAAAAAAGCAATGATTTGATTTTTTTTAATTACATAAAACCTGAAACAAGTTTAACCCAATAAAACCTAGGAGTGCTAGGCATAGCTTCATGCATATAAAAGAGAATCTATGTTTTAAAGACTTCAAAAGGGAATTTCTAACAGATATGAAAGAGTTTGTGAGCAGATTAGACTCTGAATGTTCATGTTACACAATTCTGCACTCATATATTTAATAAAAGATGACAGTGATCCAATTATAGTGGATTCTCTAACTACCACTAAAAAAATCTTTGTAAATCAATCCTTAACAAAAGCCTTAATATTCTCTATAGATCAAATGATAGAAATCTAAATCACTGATTACTTAGCATTTTCTGTTTCTGCCCAAGCAACAAGTGTACTTCAAGTCTTATGCCTGGAAATCACTAAGAGACACTGAAGTCTATGTCTCAGGAAGCCCAAAACCAAGGCAAGGTCAGAGGGAGTACAGACTCAAGGAGGGTCTGAAAACCCCTGAACAGCATCTTTTCTACACAAACGTGCTCTTAACTGGCTGCCTTTGTAGATAGCAATTCGTCCCTGAGAGGTTTAAGGGCTGATTAATAACCACACGCGCTTGGCATCCTTCTTCAGCGAGAGACACTTTTTCACATTTCATAAAATTTGAGGAATAAAGTTATATGGGAAAGGGACCCAAGGGAGGTAAATATACTTAATTTTAAAGAGGATCTTTATCCATAAGTTTGATCTTCTTCCCTGAAAAGTTCTAGAACAGATTATAAAATGAATGGTTTGTGAACCCTTAGAAAAATAAACAGTAATCACTGGGACCCAACATGGGGTAATTTACATATTAAAGGAATATTTAATGAGCATGGAGAGAAACTCTTGGGAAAATTCCCTACATGGGTCTTGAGATCTCCAATACCAGCATATAACTGTCATTTCTTCCAGTGGGAAGCAGGTCCCAATAGACTGCGGCTAACACCTATTGTCCTCTAGAAGGAACTGCTAAATCTGTGTGCCTCTTCCCAGGTAAATGAGAGTATCTGTAACAAACTAGGAAAACATCTAGGGTCTGCAAACCTCCCTGCTTAAGTCCCATAAAATTTATGAGACCTTGTTTTTAAATGTTTCCATTTAGAAATGGTAGAGAAATATGTCATTTAATAACCCAAACAAGCAAAACAAAGCAAGGACCTATGAGTTTTATGTTTGTTTGCTTTTTAACCTTGGTGGTGTCTGGCATCTTACATTGGATTATGCAGATAAATGTAGAGTTTTATCATTGGGTTTTTGTTTTGTTTTGGTTTGGTTTTGTGTGTTTTTATTGCCAAAGGGTCGTACACAGAAAATAGGAAGGTTGGCCAGAAATTTTATAATAGGCAACGGCTATGTAGAATTTTAAGCAAGATGGGTCATAAGCAACTAAATGCAGCTGGGATTGCTTTCCAAAAGCCTTGGCCTTCAGAAAGTGCCAGCCAGGGAGGAGTGGATGATGGCTTCAGTATACCGAAGAGTGGAAGCCCTAGCACCCCTAGTTGGTCATGCTTGCCTTACTGGGAAGGCTGCTACAGCTTACTCTTAAACCACGCAGTGAACTGAGGGTAAGTATGAGATTGAGATTAGATCATTTTAGGCATTGGAAGGTGCAACATTTGCTGCTTTTCTGTTTTGTAGCCCAATCTGCAGGCCAAGACTTTAAAGTATAATGGCGGCTGAGTTCTGCATGTGCTGCAGTGAGGTTCTGTCTTTAAATTGCCAATACCAGGCCAATTGGCAGCACCAGGTCCCCTGCCTCAGATTCTAGCCTTCATTGTGTTATTTCAAACTGCATTCTGGGCCAAAAAGAAACGATGGATGAGCTAACCTTAGCTTCACAGAGCCTGTCCACGGCGTTTAAAGTGACCTCTACCAAACCCAAGTTGGATCTAAATTTACTTTGACCATGGTTCTAAATTTCAGAAACCCACACTTCAGCTTCACCCACAAAAACGTGGCAGATTTATTATAAAAAGAATACTCTGACTTCTTCAGTTAAGTTAAAGAAACAATTTTGATGGAAGTATTACAAATCTAGGAATAAGATTTGCTAAAGGAATCAAGAAAAAAGTAAAGTCGTTTAAAAATTTGTTTCATGCAGACTGAAAGGTCCCAGGCTCGATTCCAGTTAAGGGCATGTACCTTGGTTGCAGGCACATCCCCAGTAGGAGGTGTGTAGGAGTCAGCTGATCGATGTTTCTCTCTCATCGATGTTTCTAACTCTCTCTCTCTCTCTCTCTCTCCCTTCCTCTCTGTAAAAAAAAATCAATAAAATATATTTTAAAAAAAATTCATTTCAATCTAACAGACACACAGATACAGAGAACAAATTGATGGTTGCCAGGGGGGACATGGGTGAAAAAGGTGAAGGGGAATAAGAGGTACAAACTTCTAGTGATAAAATTCATAATCCAGGAGGAGAATGTACAGTGTAGGGAAAATACTCAATAGTATTGTAATAATATGGTGATGGTGGTTACTAGATTTATTGCAGTGATCACTTCCTTAGGTATATAAATGCTGAATAACTGTTGTGCACCTAAAACTCACATAACGTTGTAAATCAACTATAATTTTTTAAAATGTTTAAAGAATAAAATAAAATATTCTTCAATCTTATGATCAGAATACAGCAGTGTATGCATGGAAACAAATAAAAGACAGGCTTATTTAGCTGGGGGAAGAGAGAGATTGCCATAGAAAAAAGAAATATTGGATCTTGGCACACACGCCTGGCAGATATGAAAAAGAGAAACTGAGGTCTTGAGGACCAGGTAGAAGGGTGCAGGAGACACACCCAACTCTAACTGCTCTTAAAGAGGCTCTTACAAAAAGAGAAAATGTTCCAATTCTTACAAAATCAGAAACAGTGACTGGGGCTCCGTCAAACCTAACAGGAATAAAAATAAGATCTTGGAGAACAAATTCAGAATAATCCCCCAGAGGAACCAGAATCCCAAATACTGTCAAGAGGTGGCATTTTTGTCACAGATAAATAAGATCAATTAGACAATCTCTTTTGAGGGTGGGATGATTATACAAAATGCACATAAAATCTGAACAAATTGGAGAAGGGCTAGTAGGGATATTTGCATAAAATACTAAAAAGACAAGGTACTGGTATTTAGTGAACTCCAAAAATGAATGGGTCTAAGATTAAGAAAAGGCAATGGTGAGATGAATTATATTACAGGGATCCAGGCAGAACAATAACAGATCAGAGTCCAGACCAAATGAGATATTGGATGGTGGGAAAATACATCCTGGGTATGATTATTTAACTCGGGGAGGTGAAAATGGATAAGACTGGTTTGAACAAAGGATGCTATTGACAAACTTGGAACTTATCGACTTTATATCTCTCACTATGAGAGACCAGGCAAGAAAAATATCTAGAGGAAGATGTTAGAAAAACAAAAGTGTGGATCAGAAAGCAAAGGGAAAGTAAAAGAAAAAAAGAAAAAGAAAAAGAACTCCACTGCAGCAAACGATGCGGCCCTGAGCCTGTCAGAGAAGGAAACTTTCCTAAATGAGCAGGAGTACAGTCGAGGCAAATCCTACAGACTGTAGCAGAAAAAGACAGAATCATTAACTCAGGACCAGGAGCATTCAAAAACAGGAAAACCATGTCTTCAGGAGGAAATGGCAGTAGTACTGGTCTTCACTGGGCACCTATGAAAAGGCGCCTCAACAACATGAATAGCTTTCAGTGAATTCAGAAATTCACTGAAAGCTATTCTCCCATTGAAACTGAGGTGGAGAAGAAGGGAAAGCTGAGTCCGTGAAGTATGTTTCTTCGGCTTAAATAATTCTCTCACCACAGGCTGTGACAGCAGCCACTGTGACCCAGGATTGAAAAGAGTGCCCCAGGACGTGGCGATGCTGTGCCACACAAGACAGGGCCCCTCGCCAGTTCAGGACGGGGTCTGGAAACATGGAACTCAGAGGGGAAAGGACATGAAGATGTTTAGGACACTTTACAGAAGGAAAAAACAGCACCTCAAACAAGCCTTTGTGACCCAGCCTGCCACCAATGTAAATTTCCAAAGTCGCAAGGATGCAACGTTCTCAGTGCCCTCCTTAAGAATAAGAATAATAACAACATTAGCAGCAATAATAACGGTGTTATAATGCTTACCAAGTCCCTGGCACTTGTTGTAATGACTTCACATAGAATTCATTTAGGCCTTACAACAACCTATTAAGATAAGTACTATAATCTCTAATTTTCAGATGAGAACACTGACTCTCAGAGAAACTAATCTGTCCAAGGTCAGACAATAAGTGGCACAACTGGAATATGAACTCTGGCTCCGAAGTCAGAGCACTTAACCAACACTTTGGGCAGCCTCTTAGAGAGAGGAGACAGTGTGCCCTGGTCAGTTCCCCCCTCAAGACGTTATCAATACATAGTACTATAATTAATGCCTTGGTGGGAGATTGCTTCCCAGTCACAGGTCATAGGCCCTGCTCAACAGCATAAATCAACTAGCTTCTTGAAAAGACTGACATAAAGAATGTTTTCTCTTCTTTGCTTTCCTTCCCTTAGTCCCTACTCTGGTCTTTGTCAATAGTGCCAGGGGTCTGGATCATGCCAAATACAGGATTTTGGAAACATCATTTTGCTAGGAATGGCCACATTAGAAACTGAGGATTGCTGTTCTGAATGTGCTGGGTGTGGTTCTGATGTTGTGATTATCTTTCGGTTCAGTTGGAAGTAGGGCGCACGATAAAGCTGGTGTGGACCCAACTCAACTTCTGAGGTCCCAAGGGATGACACCCACAGCAGGAGCCCAGAAGGTAGCAACTGGAGAAATTCCCGCTCCAACCAGGCATCTAGAAACCATCTGGCTGACACTGGGAAGAATAAAAAGTAGACAGGAACTTCATTTCTTTGAATTTTAACCTACGGGGTCTGAACTTTTATTGGATTTTAACCTACAAAGGTAAGATTGTTTGATTTTTTCACTCACTTCTGTGTAGAATTTTAAAATTTATATTTTAATTTCTTGGAAAATTTTATTCTTGGAATTTAATTTCTTCACACAAAAAATTGATAATGGGCAAGAGTTAACACTCAGATTCAGGGTATCTCTCTATTATTGAAATGCTGTGATGGAAACACATTAACCCTGTCATTTGACCTCACTGCAGGATCTGAAGAGGTTGTCAGAGAATAGATAGCTATTTTGGATATTGTTGCTGGGCATATTTGGGGGTGGGAAACGGAATAAGAAATGAATGTTCCGTGTTTAATAGCATGACTTTGGAGCCAATTTAATTACTGTGCTATTCTAACTCAGTATATTCTAGGGTAAATTTCATATTGCCCACCATGATCTAGAAGGATCCACAGAGGAGCAGGGTTTGGTTATTGGAATAGCAGCCTCTTAAAGTTCACCTTACCTAATAATTAAGCCAAAGTTAAGAGAACAAAACTTGGGGTGATATAAGGGGTAAGGAGAATGTCATTACACAACTCCATCTAAATCTGACATTAGCTACATGTGTTCTGCCGTGGTCACTGTGCTGCAATAACACCAGTTAGCTCATATATGATTGCTAAATGGGGGAATGATGTCAGTACTAAGTGAAAATTTGGTTGGTGAATATGCGCTTTTCTTTGGCAAAGGAGGCCAGGAGAGTAGGAGTAGAATTTTATACTTTAGCAGGAAAGAAAGAAAGACCTTCGTTTGAATGCAGCTCCGGGGTTCCCTTCCTGGAAAGGTGCGCTCCTGGCCCTGCATGACTCTGTGGGAGTTTGGCTTCCTCTGTGACTTCCTTAAGGGAAGCCCCACTGGTTCAAACCTCCAAGTAGATTTCCATCTGCCTTGTCTCACACTCGAGTATTGCTCCTGTGCAGCTTTAATATCCTCTGAAGCAGCACTCTGTTTAAACCCAGGCTGTTTACATTATCTCCTAAGTTAATAATTATTATTTTTAGTTAGTATTCTGGTTTTAAAGATGCACAGGTTTTTTGTTTTGTTTTTTGTTTTTTAATATACTTTTTATTGATTTCAGAGAGGAAGGAAGAGGGAGAGATAGAAACATCAATGATGAGAGAGAACCATTGATTGGCTGCCTCCTGCATGCCCCCCACTGGGGATCGAGCCTGAAACCTGGGCATGTGCCCTTGACTGGAATCAAACCAGGGACCCTTCAGTCCGTAGGCCAACGCTCTATCCACTGAGCCAAACCAGCTAGGGCAAAGATGCACAAGTTTTGAGGTCTTCCTCAACTCCATTTTTCCCATAACCCTATTATTTTGGTGGAAGTCTTCATGCATATATTATGTCTCAGTAGAAATGCTGTACCAGCATGCTTACCATATATAGTAATATGGCATCTTTACTAATGGTAGCTGTCTTCTACTATAGAAAGAATAGATCTATAAAGAAGCCACAGCCAAAGAACTTTTCCACATGTAACAAAATAAATTTCTTTGTTAAAATCTTCTATTTAGAAACCTAAAAGCACAAGCAATTTTCAAAACCCATGGAGTGTTAAAGGTTTTACTAGACTTGATGGAATGAAGTAGTTTAATATCATATCGACTGTGCTCATTTCTCATAGTATATGAGGAAACTTGCAAGTATATCTAATTCCAAAAAAGAAGCAACAGATAGAAAATTTTTTATGTATATTCGTTACTTTTAGTCCTTGATACAATTACACTTCTAATCTATGCTTATAAATAAAAAATAATTGCTATGATCTTAATATTACACATTATTAAATGACTTTTTCTGATCCAAAACAAAGCAGGCAAAAAATAAAAATAAAAAAGGTTATACATCAAATCAGAGTATTAGCATTTGTTTATTTAAATTAAGAGATAACTTTCATCTAACACTTGACCTTTCCCAAGTTGAAGTTCAGAAAACCATCAAACATAAAAGTTTAGGGAACTCAATCATTTGATGCACAAAATCATACTAACAAACAAAGAAGAAAGAAATGCAAAAATCTAATGTTAAGTGACTAGGGTGCTACAGACTGGAAGTTCCTCCGAAAGGATTAGCTTCTTTAAGTATTTTAAGTCCAGTGAATTTGTTATGCTTCCACATGTTAGTAGCTGCATAGGCTAATTTCAGCTGGCATAAGCTTTTATAAGTATGCAAAAGCACAAGGCAAGGCATGCATTAAAATGTGATAATATCACACTTCTGGGACATGGGAGCATGAGGCATGAATCCCAATGCCTCTGGCATCCATGAAGTATCATGCCTCAGAGTCAGAGATTTTTCTGTTTGGGTAAGTAATTTTATTATACCACATTTGGAGAGGGGGAAAAAAAATCAACTTTCTAAATATAAATCTTTCATCTTAACCAGGGTTCTTAGAGTTTCAATTCTAGCAATGAACTCAAATCTAAAATTTTGGATGAGTTGGTAATAATTCAAACTAGATAGGGTCTTAACAAAATTATTTATTTATTTATTTATTTAATCAATGAAAGTTTAAGAGTAATTATAAAATATGGTTGATCACAAAGAAAATTTTAGCCAGCGTGATGAAGGGAAGGGATAAAAATGCAAAAAAAAACCCCCAAAAATCCAAGAAATCAACTTTAATAATGATACTCCCCCACCCCTAAAAAAAAAGAAAAAAGGTTTCCCTGTGTTACATAAGTCTGTGCTATAGAGTGAATGTTTGTGTCCCACACCCCATATATTAAAACTTAATCCCCAATGAGATGGTATTTGGAAGTGAATAGGTCATGAGGCTGAAGCCTTCCTGGATGGAATCAGTGTCCTTATACAAGAGACCCCAGAAATCACCCTTGCCCCCTCCACCACATAAAGACACAGTGAGAGGAATGAGGAAACGGCCCCTCAGCAGACGCTGAATCTACTGGGACCTTGATCTTGGTACCGTTCTCCTTAACTGTGAGAAATAAATGTTTGTTGTCTAAGCTACTCAGTCTATGGTATTTTTATTATAGTAGCCCTAATGAACTAACACATGCCAAAATAAAAGATTCCCAAAATCTTAATACCCTTTCATGATTTCCCTTTGTACAAGAAAGATATATTATTCATGTTATACTTAAACTGTTTTATTACATCTGTTTTCCTTTTAAATGTATAAAGTAAAAACAAATTATATAAATGTCTTTCAGAACATTAGCATCTAGTTTACAAAATCTTTGCCACTTACCTTTTGAAATATCTTTAATTTTTCTGCCATACAAATCAAAAAGATGTCTGGCTGGTGAATTTAGGTTCATCCTCATTGTGCAAGTATCTAAAACCTACACAGGAAAAAGAAAACTATAAATAATTTATCACAGTGAACTCTGGCTAAATTAAAAACACATTTAGAGTCCTTGCTATACTCATGGTGATTAACAATTATATCATAAAATGAAATTTAATGATTTATAAAATGTTTCCAACATGAAATCAAAAGGGAATTAAAACTGTATTTTAAAAATACACACAAATATTAATATAAAAAAAGAGAAAGGAGATGCAACCAGTATTAAAAAGTTGTTACATACTATTTAATAAATGAAAAAAGTCTGGGGGATTTTCTATTATTCTTACTATTTTCTATATTTTCCATTTATTTGACAAGAACAAAATATTACTTTTTAAATTAGGTTTTAAGGTACTCTCTTTAGTGTAAAATCTTTCCAAGTGCCCTAAAATAAATTACAAATATAGTTTGATCACAGTTCGCCTTGTAATTTGTGTTGTTCGGGTACTAAAAAATGGAATTAATAAACCACAGTTCAAGGTTTTTCTATGAGCCTGGGTCTCAAGGACCTCACTTTTCATAGTCTCTAATTTGCTCAAGCTTTTCCCTTAATATTTTAATGTCTCCATGTGGCCCTTGTAAAGGTGAGACAATCATCTTTCCAATAACAGGGAAGCAAAAGTTAAACAAGCAAAAGTTAGAAAGTTTTACTCATAAGTGAGAAAAATTAAAGTAACAGAGAGGGTGGAAAGCAAGTATCCGGTAACCTGGGGCAGGTTTCATTAGGATTTTGAGAGTGACTCCCGAAACATAAAACTCGCCCTATTCATTTAAAAGCACATAATATATTCCAAATCCGAATTGAAAGTACCTTGTCTTCCATTTTCACTATTCATTCCTATAACAAGCATGTCAAACGCAAAGGCTAACGCGGGCCAAATAAACAAGGTTGAAGTTTATGTGGGCCGCAAAAAAACAAAAGCTTCAACTTTCATAGAAACGTAGGTTTATTTCGATGGAGGCATGCTGAATACAAAGGGCTGAAATAAATGAGTCATCGTTAACATAAAATAATAGAACATTTTAATAAAAATCAACGTTTTTTCTTGAACATTAACTTACCAGACACTGAATAACTGCACAAATTAATAAGCATAACGCAAATAAACCTATTTTTCTTGTTCTCCGAAAGCGAAATATTTCCTGTTGCGCACACCAACCAAGTCAGTCCAAGACTGATGACGTGGCAATCGGCTGCTAAAATATTCGCTGCTAGTATTAGTGGAGAGAAATGGTGCGCCTGCGCGTAAGGCGCGTAGGGGAAATGAATGCAACACGATGATAGTAATCAGTCATTAGCGGACGTTGTAGTTTGTTATTGATAATTACGTATAACAGGATATTGTAAAAATTAAGTTACGAAATTTTTATTAAAATGTTTCTTACATACCGTTTTATTGGCTGGGCCACAAAAATATTCATTGTGGGCCACATGCAGCCCGCAGGCTGCGAGTTTGACATGCTTATTCCTATATTATACTACTGGCTTTGCATAACCAAGAACTACTGAAGGACAATGTTCATTGTATGGTTGTATGGCAAAAAGAACATCTTCCCATTGCTGATACCACTCCCCTCCATTTCTGCCCACTTTAATTGCAACTTTAAAATTGAAGCCCGTAATCCTAGTCCTAGCCCAAACAAACTCATTTTCCTTGTGGAAAATGGGCATATTTAAACAGTTGAATGTGTATATTGAGGCAAATTTGTACTTTCTTTTTAGTTTGGGGAACAACTTTTGAAGATTGTGACTGATCTGGTTTATCCAGTGGCTGCCTTAAGTGCTATGTTGCATTCAAGTGGCAAATACTTAACTGACAAATTTAATTTGACAAATTGGCCTTTACTGAATTATATCAGATGTTCTCTAACCCTGCACGTGACCAATAGTGTTCCCACATGCCACATACTCCCATGGGCATTCAACGGATTGTGTGTTTCTTGCACAATATCTGCAATCCAGAGTTTGGGGCAATTCTTCAGAAACTATGTATTGCTACTATTTGTTTGTTTGTTCTTTCAAATTTACAGGAATTATCTCGCACCCTTTAATTTACGAAGGAAATATTCACAAATCAGTGCTCCACCTGGATCTACAATTAGTCCCATAGGCCCTAAACAGATGCAGCCTCTTCCTTAGGTTCCCCACATTCCTGACCTTTCCAATATTTGTGTTTAGTTCGCAATCTCTTAATTTTATAAATCTATTATTTAAAAGTGCAACAAAACCCTTTTGTACAAATCACATTGCCTTGTTACTAGTGAAGGTTCAGATATCTAAATATTCTCCAAAGTTATCATTTACCAGTTAAACTAAGTAAAATATGAGCTATTTAAAGATTGTCCAATTTGCTTTATTTAAAATCACAATGATTTAAAAATTATTTTTAAAAATCAGTAAGTAAAATCACATGGCTTTCTAACCCAAAGACTCCTCTTTTCACTGTGCTTAAAAATGCCAGTAAAAATGTTTGTGCAAGCCCTAACTGGTTAGCCTCAGTGGAGAGTGTTGGCCTGCGGACTGAGAGGTCCCAGGTTCGATTCCAGTCAAGGGCATGTACCTTGGTTGCAGGCACATCCCCAGTAGGGGGTGTGCAGGAGGCAGCTGATTGATGTTTCTAACTCTCTATCCTTCTCCCTTCCTCTGTGTAAAAAATCAATAAAATATATATTTTTAAAACATATTTGTGCAAGCCAAGTTTTAAGAGTTACATGAGTTTGAAAATTGGCATTAGAAATCAGATAGTAGAAATTAATAATGCACCAGCCACCAGGTCATTCTCTCCCACTTTCAGAAAGTAAGATCCTTGCAGAATTTAAACAATGTCAAACTTCAATAGTCGTTTTCTCACAGTAAATTATTAGTGGTATGAATTAATATCAATATAAATTCCTGTCAAACGCCCTGGAATGAAACCTCTACTTGCAAGGTTGTTCTTATATTTAACAATTGAAAAAGAGTTAATAATGCCATCTTGCTGTAATATTAAGGTTAATTAAAATAGCATTTCCAGCCCTCACCGGCTTGGCTCAGTGGATAGAGCCTCGACCTGTGGACTGAAGGGTCACAGGTGTGATTCTTGTCAAGGGTATATGCCTGGGTTATGGGCTCCATTCCTGGGGGCATGCACAAGGCAGCTGAACAATGATTCTCTCTCACCGTTGATGTTTTTATCTCTCCCTCTCCTTTCCTCTCTGAAATCAATAAAAATATACTAAAAAATAAAATAAAATAGCATTTCCACTAATCTGTAACTGTTAAACTTGTTAAAATATTACTTTTACAAATTCACATTCTGTTAATTTCTTACAGTCTACATTGTAGAGAGCCCTGCAGATACTGAAAGTTAAAATCATCATGCTGTAAAGCCAGGCTCTTCTTGACAAGCCCCTGGGAAGAGATTTTCCACAAACTCACTTTAGTTTAATCTACTTGATTATAGTTCTGGGAGTTATCCTCTCCTTCCATTCCTAACTAAAAACACATCTCTCACTGTTCTTTGGTGGAGGAGAGGGGAGTTAGGGAGAGGCGGAGAGGAGCGGTGAAGCAAAAATCTCTAACCTGTCCAATAAGGCTTCAGCTTTGTACATTCAACTTAATGTACAGAAAATATAACAGTATTCACTATATAAACCCAAGAAGCAAACCACTGAATTAGGAACCTACAGAAGAATTTTAGAACTTTAGCAAGCTGAAAACTGAAAGTGAATAGATAATTATGAAATTAACTCATTGGATTACTAAAAATATTTCACCATTGGCAATTAATTATAGTTCTCCAGTAAAAGCTCACTATAATTTATCAACTATATTTTGAGAAAGGAAATCTGTTTTTACAATTTTTTTTTTGCTAACAAAGACTGTCAAATACATTATGAATTTTCAAAGAATTAGAATGTAATAAAATGTACTTGGCATAACTTTCTGCTAAGACTAACATTTTAAAATGACTAACTATAGAAAATATGATCGTCATTTTAACCTGAAAATGCCAGGAGATTGGGCTGAATTTATATTTACCTTATTAAGTAGCTTAAAGGTACTTTTCTGGATAAATCCTGAAGATATATTTACTGGCCTGTTATTTATCTTAATCTCACAAAACTAGATGATAGAATGTACACCAAATCTAGTTACTTGCTCTTACTAGCAATGAACATGACTATGATTTGTAAAAGCAATTATTTCTTGTGAATTTGAAATGTAGGTGTTCTGGCATTTTATTATTAAAATGTGAATGAGAAGTAGATAACTAGAGGATATTTCCTAGATAATCTATTAATACACACTTCTTGAATATTTTATACTTACTTACCTGATCTCTTAAGAATAATTAAATAGCCCAGATTACTTTTACATTTTTCCAATTCTAATTTTGTTATTTTTGTTTACTTTTTAAATCTATGATTTTGATGTATAATTTACATGAAATAAACTGTATCTATTTTAAGTACACCATTCAATGCAGGTAGGAAAATCTATCTGTGTAACTACCTCTACAATCAAGACACAGAATATTTTCATTACTCTCCAATATTCCTCATACTCTTTCCCATCACAGTTCAGTACCCCTGCCCCCAGGCAACCACTGTTTGTCTGTCCTATAGTTTCATATAAATGGAATTATATAGCATGTAATATCCTACATCTGGCTTCTTTCAATTATACAATATTTGTTCCTTTTTATTGCTGCAGAGTATTCTTTTGTACGAATTTGTTTATCCATTCACTTTATTGATGGACATTTTTGGGTTGTTTCTAGTTTGGGACTATTATGAATAAAGCAACTCTAAATATTCACTCTGAATAGGAGTTGGGCATTGGCGTGTATTATTTCTCTTGGGTAATTACAACAGGTCCTAGAATAACATAATTTTGTTCAACATTATAACATTGATGAGATGCCCTAAGCACTTAATTATAGTTTCTATCAATTAGCCTGTGGTAAAATTAGTTTCAGTATATGTCGGTTTGCTAAAGTCACAGGAGCTATCAATGACATTAAGTGAAGACATACTGTACCTAGCAAAGAGTTGCTAGAATGTGTGATAAGTTTATGTTTCTTTATAAGAAACTGTCACGCTGGTTTGTAAGGTGTCTGTATCATTTTGCATTCTTATCAGCTATATGTGAGACTTCTAGTAGCTCCAGGTTTTCACTATTTACTATATTTACAATATCCAGATTTACAATATTTAGTATTGCCGGTCTTTTTTAATTTTAGTCATTTTAATATATATGTAGTGGCAATTTAGTGTGGATTTAATTTTCATTCTTTGATGAGTAATAATGCTGAGCATCTCTTTATGTGCTTATAAATTTATTGTCTAGATTTTCCTCTGGTTTAAAGGCATCTGAAAAAGTCTATTATTTATTTATACCTTGAAAGCCATACATGAGTAATTCCCTCAATACTATGTGGTTTTTCAATAATAACCAAAAAAATGTCATTATAATGAAATATGCTTATATACAAATATTAAAGGGATTTTTTCTTCTAAGTCAGACTTGTTACACCTAGACTACTCCCTTCCTGCTAACTTGTAGACATTTTCCTCTTCCTGATTTCTCAAATCCATGCACTAGTTCTAATCTAGCAGTCAGTGATCTTATTTCCTGTAACCTGTTTACTCTGTCATACAATTTATTTTTTCTCTTAAACCATGGTCTTAAAAACATGAATTATTAAGTTTGAAGTTTTTAGAACACCAGAAGAGTCCTCAAACTTTAGTTGGGCTAGAAATCATCTGGAGACATTTGTTGAAGTTCAAATTCTCAGGCCCCACATTCAGAGATTCTTAATTCAATAGGCTTGTTGTGGGGCCCGGCAGCCTGAATATTTAGCACAGAGTCCAGATTATTCTGGTGCAGGTGTTCTGTGGACCATATTTTCGGAAACACTGAAGACCTTTGCCTGCAAAAAGTATATGTTGCCTTTGGGTGACAAAAAAGGGAGTATTCTCTTCTCAAGTAGATTGAAATTATGTTTTACAAAGTAGGGTGTACAAGCCCATTGAGACTGGACAAAACAATCCATTGACGTAGGAAGAGGATATTAGAATTATCTTAAAAAAAACTGCTTTAATATATATATATATATATATATATATATATAAATAGCCAGAGTCTGTAACGTCCAAAGCAACCGAAGGCTCGACCGAACACCAGGCTGTGTGCGCAGCAGGCTTGGGTAGGAGGGGACAGGCAAGGGGGCTGAACTGCTGACTTCTTGGAAGGAGAGAGAGGAGGGGCTGATCACCAGCCGCCCCAGGCTTCTGATCAGCTCCGCCTCTCTGATTAGGCCTGAAGATAGGCCCGGAGATGCTTACTGGCATAGAAACTGACCAATTGAAACCAAAACTGGGTGAACTACAAGAAGCCAATGGCTGCCTAGGAGGCAAAGCTTTTGATGTTGACTGGCATAGAAACCGACCAATCAGAACCAAATATGGATGAACTGTGAAGGCAGAACCTAAGGTGGGGGCTGAGGAGGGGTTTTAAGGGCAACAGCTGTTTGATGTAAGGTGTAAGAAAGTGGTTCAATTTTTTAATGACTGGTTTGGCAGTATAGTGCATATGGCTGGCTATCAGTCCAGATATAGGGATTATGTATTTTTGCCTGCCAAGAGCATCTCCTTCTGCTGAAAAAGGCTCCCCTGCCCCATTTAAGCAATCCTATCCTAGTAATATAGATATAATCTATCTATACTAATAAAAGGGTAATATGCTAATTAGACTGGGTTGACCGGCCATCTTCCGGACGTCCGACTTCCTTCCAGACAAAGCGATGGTGGTGGAGGCCAAGGAAGAGGCAGTTAGGGAAGATCAGGCCAGCAGGGGAGGGAAGTTGGGGGCAACCAGACCAGCAGGGTAGGGCAATTGGGGGCAACCAAGACGGCAGGGGAGGGCAGTTGGGGGAGAGATCAGGCCAGCAGGGGAGGGCAGTTAGGGGTTATCAGATAGGCAGAGGCAGTTGGGGGCGATCAGGCAGGCAGGCAGAGAGATTAGGGGCAATCAGGCAGGCAGGTAGAGGCAGTTAGGGGGGATCAGGCAGGCAGGCAGGTGAGCGGTTAGGAGCCAGCAGTCCCAGATTGCGAGAGGAATGTCTGGCTGCTGGTTTAGACCTGATCCCACAGGAGAGGGTGCAGGCTGGGCTGAGGGAACCCCCCCCCCATGCACGAATTTCATGCACCGGGCCACTAGTGTGTTGTCATAAAAGAGAAAATAATTTGTGATTCTCCTATGAGTATGCCACCTTGTTCCTATTATTGATTTGGTATTAAACCTATAAATAGGGCATTATCCTGTGATTATCAACAAAGCTTTAAAAATTTAAATTTTTATTTATCAAATAATTAGCTACCCTTATTTTTCCCCTCCAAAAGGTTCTATTGACATTCAAGACCAACATTCTGTTACCTTATCTCCTTTACTTCATTTTTAAAAGTGATAATTATAAAAATATTTACAAACTAGAGGCCCAGTACACGAATTCGTGCATGGATGGGGTCCCTCGAGGTGGCCTGTGGGGATTGGGCCTTGGGGCGACCAGCGGGGCAATCAGGGGCCCCCACTCACACCCTCCTTGGCCTGGCACCACCAGCTCACCTGCTCCACCATCCCTCCGCGGTCCCGGTCTCATTGGGGCCCATCAGGGCCAGTAGTGCCTCCACTGCCACCCATTGCCAGTGCCACATTGCTGATGCCTGCCATGTTCTGCGCCACCCCCTGGTGGTCAGCGCATGTCTAACTCCCAGTTGGTCGAACTCCCACCCATGGGGACAATTTGCATATTTGCCTTTTATTATATAGGATACAGTTATTATTGAATCATTCCCTGCATTTTATAAATTGAAACAACTTTTTAAACTCTACAAATTGTAAAAAGGAAAAGAAGAAGCTGAAGAATTTCCTTATCATCTAGTTTTAACTAAATTGCTCTCTATAGCCAAAGAGCAAAATAGCAGTGACATTTTTATTTACACTCAACCTTTCATCTAAGAACATGTAATCTGTGACCATTACCCCAACTTTACCATGAAGGCATAGAATTACAGAGATTGAACTGAAGTCAAGAGGTTATCTATACGAGCTTTTATCTCCAAGAATGACTGCATTTTAACAATCCAAGAGATATGTCTATCTTCTTTATTTTTTAAAATCTCCAGGGAAGATGTTACAATCTGCCTTTGCAATTTGTTCTGGTGTGTAATATCCCTTGTTTTACTCATAATCCAAATCTGTGGATAAGAAAGAAATAAAACCTGGTTTCCCAGCTTCTCAGTAAAATGTTCTTACCCAATTGTGGTTATAACACAATCATAAAAATAAGTAGGTGAGTGAAAAAGACACTACTCACCTGTTTCAAGCAATAATTATTTTAAAAATAATTTGGAATAACATAAGGATTTACACCTATCTTGATTTCATAATAATTTTTTCCCATTAGTAAGAAAAATAATTTCTATTAGATGTGTATTTATTAGTCGTAAATATAAAAATGACAAATATTTATTGGGAACTGTCTGGGTGCCAGGCATTGTAGTCCATAAATAATATCACATTGAATCCTCATATCAAGTCTATGAAGTATTCATTATTATTATCCCATTTTTTAGATGAAGAAATTGAAGCTCAGGGA
This sequence comes from Myotis daubentonii, assembly GCF_963259705.1. Classification (NCBI taxonomy): domain Eukaryota; kingdom Metazoa; phylum Chordata; class Mammalia; order Chiroptera; family Vespertilionidae; genus Myotis; species Myotis daubentonii. The sequence goes on from NC_081848.1 coordinate 64,433,679, forward strand.
AGGTTAGTTGTCCAAGGTCTCATAGATAGTGAATAATGAAGAGAAGATTAAAACCTAGGCAGTTTTATTATATTTTAATATCTAATATATATTTAATAATATTATTATTGTTATTATTAAGCTGCTTTACGGTTAGTTGAAAATATCTGCAAAAAACATGTTTGGGTTTTTTTTCAAATTTCCCTTAGTTCCTCCATTTTTTTTTTTAAATATAAAAGATGATCTGGAAGGTATGAGCACTTTCTGAAAAACATGCATTTATGTAATAAGTAATACTTTAAAATTTGTTTTTTAAAGTTTGCTTGATTGTAACAGGATTTGACTTAGGCCCATCAGATTTGCTTTTAAAAATGTATATGGACACTTTAACTGAATCTTAGTTATTTTGTACTTTATTCTCTCGAGGACCAGGAGTGTTTCTAGGTCTTAATTCTATATTAAATGAAAAGGCGCAGATTTGAGTTTTGAAGCTAGGTTAGATTGGCTTCAATCTAAATATTCTATGAAATATTGTACTTAACTAGAATGTTTCACCAAATGTAAACATAACTTTTACTAGGTAAATTACCAACTATGCTAGCCAATTTCCTGAAATATTGTTTCTTTACCAAAGTAATTTATATTGTTAACACAATAAGCATACTTCTTGTTAAACAGCTGAATGTTTGCATGATATACAATGCCTTCTTAATATTTCATTTTTAGTTGACACTGATATTTACAAGGAAAAAACACATTTCAAACCCCATAAAAACTTTAAAATTTAATTTATACTTGACACAAAATTACCTTTTTCATTGTTTCCTTTCCCACTATAACCTCATGTCCATCTTGCCCCATGCCATTCTTAAAGAACAGAATTCGGACTGAGGTCTTCCCAGTAAGTTTCTTCATTCTAGTAGAAAGAACAGGCTTGGTTTTCCGTCTCTTCACTTTAGTAGGAAGCATCAGCCCATTCATTGTCCAAGTTACTTTCTTCATTAACAACAGATGGTCTAGAAGAGAAATTTTTTAAAATCAATATTTGGCTTCAAAATTAAAAATGGACACATCATGATTCCCCTCCCCCTATTACCTATATCATATACACTGGCCAGTCTCCATTTAGATGCTGGTTTTTTGAAATGCTACCACCAGCTTCCCACTAACCGTGACATAAGCTGTAGCAAGCTGTCTGCTCTGATAGCCTGCATAAATCATCATTTCTGAAGGGAACAGATGTTCAGGGTATGAAAGAGTAATACCACAATTTAGTCCTAATTAAAATGCACCTTAGCATGCCTCTATCACTGATCAGATGCACTGGGCTGAAAGGGTCCAAGGTCCTTCGCTTACAATTCAACAACACGGGTCCTGAACTTTTGTATTCTTTAGGGTTGGGAAAACACAGTTTTTCTCTTTAATATGATTTATTATCCATGTTGCTTTAAAGATGATGACCTCCAAACAGTAACTTTATATGTAATTCTTCCCTTGTGACTAGAATGAAGGTGCCTTTTAGGACATTTTTGGAGGGGGATTCAAACTATTTCACTAAAAATGAAAACCAGTTTTGCATTAACAGTTTACTTTGACTTATACATTTTCAAAGATGTATGCAGAAATTTAAGTTTCAAAACTCCCACTAATATTAATGGGAGTGCAACTAAATTACTATGTATGGCTTTGAAAATATAAGAGTGAGAACAGTAGTATTGCATACTAAATTGTTGTCAGCATTCCTTCCTTTTCAAGAGGCTTCATTTCATAAATAAATAATTTTCACCTGAGTATTTTATTTGTGCAATTTATTTTAGATAATGTTTTATTTTCACATAAATACAAAGGTGCAATGATCCCTCTTTTATCTGATCTTTATATGTCCTAATGAAACCAAATATATTTGCATGTAACTGAATATAGCTGCATTTGTTCGCCCACATTCCCAATTACCACTTCTCTATTGTCATTCACCTTGCAAACAGCATGGCCTCTTCGACCTAGAAGCAGTATTTTACAGAAAATCTACTAGTATTGATATGAAATATGAGCAAGTCATTATAAATAATCTTCCAAGTCCCAGAATGGCTACATTAGATATTTAAAAAACAAAAACACTTTCTCTCTCTACCTCCTTCTTGATTTCTCTCTCAATATGTTTTTCTTTCTCTCATACACATACTCACACACACATACAGGCATACAGACATATCCTATAGGCAGAAATATGAGCAAACTTGCAGAATAAATTGAACTAAATTATAGATATGCTTAAGCCTGCAAGAAAACATATTTTTACAGAAAACTGATACTATCTCTGAAAATAAAACTTAAAAATCTCTCACTGGGGAATACAAGTTAATAAATTCTTGTAGTTTAATAGGGGTTTGCCCATAACCTGAATGCCTCCCAAATGCTTTGAATGGTGGAAAGGTTATAAGCCTTAACATTAGGTTTGAATCTTAGCTCTCTTACTTAGTGACCCTAGATGAGTTATCCCATCCTGCATCTCTGATTTCTCATCTACAGAGTATCTAGTGAGTACCATTCCACCACCTGATGAAGCTTAAATATTTTATAGGTTAAAGTACCTAACACATTGAAGTTACTTCGTAAGTGCTTGCTTCTTCCCCTATGTCCCTGAAATCCTATGCTTAGTATGGAGCATTGCAGTATATTACGCATTACATCAGTCAGGATCCAACCAGGGAAACAGAATCTACCCGGAGCATTTGAGCCAAGGGGACTAACTGCAAAGAAGTGATTGTGTATGTGATGGAAAAGACCAAGAAGCAACCAATGGACAGTGAGGCAACCCCGAGGTTAGCAACAGCAAGAAACCAAGGCCAGAGGGAGGAGGTGATACAGGTGCCCAGATTTACAGAATCTTGCCAATAAAGGGTTCCCCCCTTTGATTACTTAGAATAGAGGCAGGATTATAGTTAGGCAAGTGAAGGGCCAAAAACGCAACATTTAAGAGTGCATACTCAGGGTGGTGCAAAGACACAGCCCTTAGAGTGAGCACCTCCTTAAATTCTGTCCTGTAGCTGCTTCTCTCTCACCCTGATCCCAGCCCTAGCTCTGACTATCTCTTTTATATGTAAAACTTCTTAAATTCCATTAAAATAATTTTTACTATTAGCAAGATGCCCTTTTATACACTTTATAGGCATTGACTCACATAGTCCTCGCAGCAATTTTATGGGGTAGATAATATCATTATTCTCATTTATAGGTGAGAAAATTGAGGCACAGAGAAGTTCAATAATTTTCCCAGGGATCTTGCAGCTGGTACATGATTGCACTGGACTGTGAATTTTATTCTAGACACTGTGCCCCTAGTCACTATACTATTCTGTCTCTACCATATATTTTCCGCCATTATCTCAAATTCAATATATCTAAAGCAAAATTTCACATCTTTCCACATAAATGTATGCACACTTCACATTCCCTATTTCTATTCACTATCTCAGAGAGATCTTGAATCTTTACCTAGTATTCACATCTCTTCAGCCAATTGCTTATTAATTCAATGATATTTGTTTGGTGCCCACTCATCAATGTACCAGGGTGGCAACTGTGAACAGGACAGAATAGCATGTGCAGATTACAGACCCCATTGTGTGTCCACTTAGCCTCTCTAAAGAGGTGACATCTGGGTAGGAAGGCCTCTATGATGAGAAGTTGGTCATGAAAATATGGGGGAAGGTCATTCCAGGCAGAGTGAAAATCAAGCACAAAGTCTCTGAGGTGAGAATGAGTTTGTTGGGTTTGCAAAAGAAAAATAAAGTTTGTAGGTAGATAAAGTAAATTTGTATGTAGAAAGTGGCCAGATTGTGGAGGCCAGGACACAAGGTTTGGATTTTATTCTGGAAGTGACGGGAAGCTATCCAATGGTTCTCAGTAGGGCACTGTATGAAGAAGAAACTATGGCAAAGTATAGACTGTGGTGGTACCCCTCACCCCTCATATTCCTTTTACATTGTGCTAAATTCTGCTGCGATGAGTCCCAGCCTCTAACACCTCACAGCTGCACCCTTTTCCTGAGAATTACCCTTGGTTGAAAGGAACCAGCCACCTAGCCAGGAACTGCCTGTGAGTGATGACCTCTTCCCTCCTCTCTAGAGGTGCAGCCCACAGCCAATGACTGACTGACTGGGGGACACAACAGCCAGTTTCCTTGCCTCAAGGAGGGGCAACTCCTGGTGGTGTGTTCCCCACTCTGTAGTGTGTTTCCCATTCCAGACTAGGGCTAGACCTCAGCTCAAAACAGGGCTTGGCCAAGCTTCTTCCTCTACTGTATGCTGCTTCCTCACTCGCTTCTAGGTTTCACCTAAGAGTATTCCCGCACTAAGTCTTTTGCACAAAACTCCCCACCCCAGGCTCTGCTTCTAGGGAACCTGCCCCTAGACAGAGTTAGTGAAGGGAAACCCAATTCTCAGCTATTTGTTCTTCATAGTACTATTAAAAGCATCATTCCTTTTCATTCCCAGGTGGCTCATTTCTTTCTCAGTCTCCTATCATATTTGATCTTCCTCCATTGCATCTGACATTCTACTAATGTACTCCAATTACAACTGAATGTTCCTAAACATCAATTTTGTCATTTTCTGAAGACAAAGATATTGGAGGTAGCTTTTGAAGCTTTCCACTAATCAATCAGTCAGCCTGTCTGTCTGTGTCTGTCAGGTAGTCAACAAATATTTATTTGAGTCTATCCTATGTGCCAGACCTTGTGCAAGGAATATGAAAGATACACAGTCCCTTTCTTTAAACTTGTGTCTAACAAAAGAGTTTGCCAACAATCTGACACTACCCAAAGTTTCTGATTTTATCTTACCCTTGTTTAAAGCCAATCTGTTCATTATCTCTTCATTATGCCAAGTTCATTTTAAACCCATCCTTCACCTATTCAAACTCAAGTCCTTCTCAAAATACAGTTTAAGATCTTCCCTTATTATTCCAGCCCACAATGTCATCTCTCTGAATCCTTAGAGCATTTGCAGCCTGTACCACCCATGAATACATTCATTTACTCCATAATGTTTGAGAATCTCCCACATGCCCAGCACTGTGCTAGGTGCTGAGAAAGATCATAAAATACCTGGAATTTTATGTAAATGTTGTATAGGTATATATCCTATTTCTGCTTCAATACTTAAACTTTTAGAATGTAGGAATCAAGCCTGTATTATTACTTTTCTTCAGGTATAAACAAGTTCGCTACACATAATATAGTTATTAGATGTTAACTCTTCCTGTGCATTTAAATGTTCCATTGATAGCAATTTAATTTTATTTCAGGTTTCATAACATACCAATTGTTGAAAATACTTTATTACTTGTGTATATTTACCTAGCATCTTTATTCCCTACCTCTCCCCAGTGTAAACTCAAATGTGTTTGATCTACTACTCTGATGCTCATGGATGACCACAATGCCATAGAATTACTTCAGGAAAAGAAGAAAGAAGAAAACTTGCCAAGGAGAAATTCTTGGCAAACAAAGGTCTAGAAGGAAGAACGTAGACTAGAATAAATTCAAAGTTTATTAAAGACAAATTCTTATATATTCCTCAAGACTTTATTTGGAGGTCATCTCTCCTAGGAAATTTTTTTCCAGCTTGGCCACCCAACCCCCCTTTCTGTTCTTTGTGAAGATATCTAACACTGAACTTACCCCATTGTGTGTCCACTTGGCTAACGTGCAATGCTTCCCTGATACATGGTGTAGGTGCTCAATATATTAATAAATAATTCTACCTTTATTCCAATAAAACTCTGCTCAAAAACACAGACTATATTCACAATGCCATTACCTGAAAACATCTAAAGACACTTAACTCACTTAAAAAATATGCAGTCTTTAATAAAAATAAATCCATTTCTAAATCTCCAAACAGGTTTTCTGAAAAAACTCTAAATGGATCTGATAAACCACGTAATAAAGTAAATTTTAAAACAAATTTGAAAATATTTATAGCAAATTATATGTAGTTTTTTAAAGGTACTCCTACTTTCCAGATCTTTGTTGATATTGACCAACATGGAAACACCATTGAAAACATATAAAACTTTTCATATTACTGAAGATTTTAAAACCAACCTGTAAAGCAGCCTAATAAAATAATACCAATGATGACTAAATGCATTAATTAATATACTAGATAGGCAGCATAGCCTAGTCATTACGAACATGAGCTCTGAAGCCAAATTCTCTGGATCTGAATCTTAACTTTGCCTTTTAAAAGCTCTGTCACCTTAGAAAATTAAGTCAATTTCATTTGCCTCTGATCTTAGAAACGGGAACAATATTAGTAATTCCCTTATTTGTTGTGTGGAAGAAAGAAATTTATACAAGTAAAATACTTATGTATAAATATGGTTCGCAGTAATATTGGTGACATGATTATCCTCATGATTTTCATCAAGAACTTAGCATAGAGAAAGCACTGTGTTAAATACTTTCAATGCACTAACCCATTTTATCCTCACAACCTTAGGAATTTTGTCACATTATCATTTCCATTTTATTGACAAGGAAAATGAGACTTGGAAAAATGAAGCAATTACATCTCTACCCAACATCCACTAGTTGGATCAGAGATAAGACCCAGGCTGAATAATTCCAGTGCCAGTTTTCTTAACCATGATACTATACAATACCTCATGTGCCTAAAAAGTAACAAAGAAATTCTCTAACTTAAAATGACTAGATACTCCATGCTTCTTAATATTTTCCCACCTTCCACCATAGTCCTGCCTTAGCAACATCTAAAAAGCAGCTGCCCTTAGTGCCCTTATGTTGCTCCAAAAGTCCTTATGAAAACTGCTGTGACTGTTTATAAATCTTTGTGTCTGTGGTCAGTCAGCATAGTCTGAGGCAGTAGAACGGGGTTTCTCAACCTTGGCAAGTATTGACATTCCTTTGTTCTTTGTTGTGGAAATGTCATGGACATTGTGGAATGTTTAACAGCAACCCTGGCCTCTACCCTCTAGGTGCCAGTAGCATTTTCCCAGTTGGGACAACCAAGAATGTCTCCAGGCATTAACTTGACTTATGGTTTCTCTGTATTTTGGGAAAAGATTACATTTTTATATTCATGATTAATTAGCCTTTTCATTACCATGTACCTCACTGAATTTACTCATAAACCAGGTATCATGGAGGACAGCTCAGAGTAGAAAGAAGCAAAAAAGCCATAGGCTTAGTGCATTACTATACATTGGCTTCAGAATTATAGAAACCTGAGACTGAAAAAGACCTTAAAAATTATTAACTCTAACCACCCATTTCATTTACTGTTTATTCATTCAACAAGTAAGTTCTGAGTGCCTACCACATATTCCCTGCTAGAGACACTGCACAGAGAGCTCTTGGCCTGTTTGGAAAGACAGGAAAGGAAAAGAACACACAAGGTGGCATGTGCTCAGTCAGAGGAGTGCCCAGGTATTGGGGGAGCATGGAGTGGGAGCTCCTGCCACAATTTGAGGTGGTCAAAAAAGGTTCTCCAGAGGAAGAACAAGAGGTAGGACTTGAAGGATTAATGGAGTGGGCAAGAGAGAGAGAGCATACCCCAGGTAGAGGACACTAGGCAGGTGAAGTATGATGGAACATTGAGGGGAGACAGCACAGAGTGGTGTGGGGGTCCAAAATGAGCCACCCCAAGATGTGCCCCAGTGGTATGCAGATTACTTTGAGCTAAAGGCTATTTTAGCTTCAGGCTCAGGAGAAACTTCTGTGTGCCCATCCTTAACTATTTAGAAGAATTTGAATAAAAGGCTTTGCTCATAATAAGAGATTATCAGAGATAACTTCATTTGACATATCTATAGAGCAGGGCAACCTTCTATATACTAAATGTCTGTTATTATCATGCAAAGACCCTTCGAAGCCCCCACAGTACAGTTCCTCATCCCTAGTTCAGGATGTCTTAGTAGTATATATACCTCAATCCCCTTTTCTATCTCAGAACCTCTTATGTATGTGGGGTCTCTGACTCTCTTAAATATGTGGGGTTCCCGTGTGGACAATATTAAATTTGATTTTCTCTTATTAAGCTGCCTCCTGTTGATTTAATTATTCAGCCAGCCACAAAGAATCAGAGGGAAAGTGGAAACTTCCCCCTTCCTCACAGTGGCCATGGAGCAAGGAAGGTGGGAAGTAGCCAGATCAGAGCCATGTGCACAATACTGGGAAGTCCCACACCTCCCTAAGCAAGCCAATTACATCTTTTGGACAGGTGAGGCTATTGGAGAAATCTTCCTTATATTACGGCAAAACCCATTTCCCTATGAAACAAAACTATTGGGAAAAATGAGGAAAAGAACAGGTCTACTACAGCAGCATGTCTCGACCTGCTGGAGAAACAGGACACCTGGTGACTCTTGTGCACATCACAGCTCTAAGGACTTCATCTTCACATGAAGAAATGTGGTCGAGGGCAAACAAAAAGGTAAGCATGATTACCTCCAAAGACGAGGAGAAAAACAGAAACTGATACTTCCATGCCAACACTGAGAGCCTGAGGATGCTCAGCAAAGACCTGAGTAGATTTTAGTCCCGGTGAGGAAGAGGAGTAATCTCAGAGGCTGGGAGAGGGTGGAAGGTAGAGTAATCAAATGTGGGGGCTGTGGGGCATGTGGGGTAGGGAGGCAGGATGAATATTAAAAAAGAAACAGTGTCATCTAAATGCACTTTGATCTTTTAGGAAAGCATCCTAGCCATAGCTGACAAATGCTTTCTACACCTCTGTTTTTCCTTAACTTTCAAGTCTTGAAACCCTGGCATCCCTCCCAGGACTGAAACTATCTGGTACTTACTAAGAATTAGAAAACAGTCTCCCCACCAATGCCCCATGGTGGAATTAGCTCCACACTCCCTCAGCTGTGCACAACAGTGAGCAGTGTGCCCTGAGCCTTCCCAAAGGTCACAGGATCTCCTTTGTTAAGGCCCACCCTCGCTTTCAATAATAGTTAATAAGCATCTACTATATGCAAAGATTGAGGGGAGAGAATGGGCAAGAAAGGGCGTTCCTGAGAGGGTGTGGGAAGGCTAAAATTCTCAGATCTATAGGTTCCTGGGAGAGTCATTTATACCAGCACTCCACTTCTGACCATTGTCTGGTCTCAGACAAGCATTAGCATAACCATTAGCCTCTCGGCAATGTAATTATTCTTGGGCTGGCTTACTCTGGCCCCCTGCCAAAGGGAAACATTCACAAATCTACATATGAATTTGTGGTAGGGGATATTTAATATACTCCTAAAAGTCCCCTCACTGTTTACAGGCCAGCACGCTGCTCTAATGAGGTCTATCCCCTCCCCTCTCACCACCAACTCCTTGGGATATGGATGGTTCACCATGGTACTATTTCATTTGGTTCTTCATTCATCCATTGAACAAAATTTGTTGAGAGTCTATGAACTGTCAGGCCCTACACTGGAAAGTGATCATGAATAAGGCAGCTATGGTTTCTTTCCTAAGCAAACTTGGTCTAGAGGAAACAAGAGACCTTTATTTCACCAGCAATTACAAATCTGATTACAAAATGGGACCCTGAGAATGCAATGGGTGCTTATCCTTAGTAGTGGGAGCTTCCACAGACAGTAGGACCAAATACAATTCCTACCTGTGCATGAATATCAACAACAGGAGGCTTGGAGTTTGTTCCCCTTTGGAGAATTCTTGAATTCTTACCTCATTGACAGTACTCTAAGCAAAGGCTCTATCCTAGGACCCAACTGCCAAGAAGGGGTCCTAGTCTTGCCTTATCACCTCATCCCCTCCTTTAAATTTGCCAGCCACACCTAATGGGTTCCAAAACAATAAGGACCAGATCTATCCCAGTTTCCCTCTCTCAAGCATTTCTCTCTAGAACAGTGGTTCTCAACCTTCCTAATGCCGCGGCCCTTTAATATAGTTCCTCATGTTGTGGTGACCCCCAATTTCATTGTTACAAATTGAACATAATTAAAGCATAGTGACTAATCACAAAAACAGTATGTAATTATATATGTGTTTTCCGATGGTCTTAGGCGACCCCTGTGAAAGGGTCGTTCGACCCCCAAAGGGGTCGCGACCCACAGGTTGAGAACCGCTGCTCTAGAAAGTTAAGAGCCTATTGGGTAAGGATGGGGTTGGGGGCTACAGTCCAGTGAAGTTCTATGGCTTAACAAAACCTTGGAAAGCATTTTCCTGGTACCATTGTAATTTAACCTAGTTATAAATAACTGGAAAGGAGCAATAGGAAAGCCAAATTTATAGACATTCATTTGTGCCGCTTTGCCAAGAAGCATGCCCAGTAAAGTCTAGGGAAGGTACTTATTTGTCAGTCACATCTGGGAACAGGTCATTGGCCAGAATAGGTGTGACCACTGCAAGCACAGGAAAATTTAAGATATTTTTTTAAAATATGCTTTAACTGTTTTTTAGAAAGAGAGAGAAAGAAACATGGATGAGAGAAAAACATCAGCATCAATGGGCTGCCTCCTACACACCCTCTACTGGGGATCGAAGCCACAACGAGGAATCAATCCAGTGACCTCCTGGCGCATAGGTCGAATCTCAATAGTGGAACCACACTGGCTGGGCAGTTAAGATATTTAATCTAAACACAGGAGTTCTCTCTCTTGTTGGCGTTTGACTCCTGACCTGTGGAGCTCTCACACTTCTGCTCTTTTGCATTCGCCTACATGGCTCACGGCCATGTGGACCACACATAATGGACTGGTGGACTGCAACTAGCCTAATACCAAACCAGACCCATCTTCACCATGGAACAGAAACTCTGGACCCTGGATTTACTTCTAGCTCTCCGGAATCCCCAGCTGCACCTCTTTGAGGACTGGTTTAAGAGAAATGGGACTTTACAAACCTAGGGATGTAATTCCATGCAAATAAAAATGACTCATCCTCTCATGGGAGTCTCAAAAAATTCTTTTTCTTGAGATAGCCTAAGGACCCCACTCCCACTAACAACAGAGAAAGACCATCCACGCATTTCCGATAACATCCCATCCCCGTCACATCCCAGCTGCTCAGGGACTGCCAAGCCCCCTTGTCTGTTCACATGCTTACTCTCCTACCGCACACAGAGACTGCCAGGCTCCAACCATAATTTATATTTTATTATGAAAAATTCACATCCCAGTTTATTTTCATGATTTTGTTTACAACCAAATCATGGAAAAGATAAAGTACCTTTCAGCTTGCTTCTGTGTTAGAAGTTCTATTAAAATGCCATTACATTTCCTTAGTCTACCTAAAAGAAAACAAAAAAAACAATGCCTCTCATAAAATTAAATAAATCTGGGTGCTCCTTGATTTATAAGTTTCTATTTTGCATGTACCAAGCAAAAAAAAAGAGAAAAAATATATTGCCTCTTATGGCACACAAAACAGCAGCAAACTTGCAGCTCCAAATCTACAAGCTTCTAAAAATCCTATTTTTTAAAATGCATTCTCTAGTAGTTTGATAAGCACTTGAAAACACATTCATGCTGACTGTCAAGTAGGTATAATGACGTTAAATATGAACAAGCCCGTCATTTCATGGGTGCAAGATGAACTTATAAAAGATAAATGCTCTGACAGTAAGAAAACATACTGCTATATTCAATTATATCATCTGCTCAAAGTACAATTGCTTCTATGTTTGGTCAATAGATTAAATCCAGGTCACATTCCTGTGTTCAACTGAGTTTCTAGTCACTCCCTTTTCTCTAAATACTTGTGTTCTTTGTTTCTGCACGTTCTTAAGTGTCATCATTTATTGCTATAGGCATGATGGCTATATTTAAGTAATAATGACAGTGGTTGTTATTAGATTTTAACCCAGTAACACTAGTCTAACATATCATTTGAAGTATGTCTTCAATTTAAATTTGATTAAAATTACAAACGTTCCATCTATTGTGTCAATCAAAATGGTGTCAATCTTCTGCTGAACTTTTCGATGAACTTTCTTGAAATAAGTTATGGCAGCTAAAAGTTAAGACTAGCCTTGGGCCATAAACATTTTTAAAAATATAACTCTTGGAGCCTTGGCTGGGTGGCTCTGTTGGTTGGAGTGTTATCCCATACACCACAAAGGTTGTCAGTTCAATCCTGGTCATGGCACATACAGGAAACATATGATGGATGTTCCTCTCTCACATTGATGTCTCTCTCTCTCTCCACCCCCTCTCTCTTAAATCAATGAACATATCCTCAGGTGAGGATTTTTTAAAAATAACTCTTGGAATAGAGCAGAGAAAGGGCATTTGGGGCTCCTTTTATAAAAGGACTTGATTCTGACTTACACCCCAGAAAAATTATCAAGGCAAAAACCACAATACAGTGAGAGTTCAAAGGCTCTGTGATTCCGATTTTCATAATATGCTGTACACACAAGTGTTTGGCAGACATTTCAATTGAGTTGTATGCATTTTTAAAATCTCAGACGAACCAAATACCTTTGGTAGTAACAACAGGTACTTGTAACACATGTATGGAAAGCTGGTGGAAATACAATGGTTGCAGACACCTATTATACGTGGTAGGCTTCTACATACATCGTCTTATTTACTCCTCGTAACGCAATGAGGTGTATAGTATTAGGCTCAATCTTTGGATGAGGAAACTAAGGCTTAGAAATGTTACATGAATTGCCCAGCTTCTCACTGTAGTTAGCTTCCTTGGCAGTGATGAAGAAAGTGGAGACAAATGCTGTTCATTGTTCTTTTTCCTATGCTGGGAAGGTCAGAGTGAACACAAAATTCTGATTAATGGCCTTGGGATCTTAATATGCTTCTAAAATGCTATTGTCTGTATTCTCTTTAGACAAGGGATTTATAGACATTTCATTTTCAAATAATTTACATATTTTTTAGAAAAACAAGACAATATCCAATAATCCTTTAATTATCTCTGTTTTACAGGTAAGGCCATTGAAGCACAGACCAACCTGTCTAGGGTCGCATAACAGATACTAGAATCTTGTGAGATCTTCAAGTCTAGTGCTCTTTGCACTAAATAATAATGCATTTCTCATGTCTCTTCTAAAAGATGTTTGAAAACATCAAAAACATAGTTGGAAAGGCAAAACCCTCTGAAAAAGTAACTGTAAAATATATAAATGAATTCCCAGGAAAGTAACAAGCAGGGTAGACAGACAATGGTGTAAAAGATTTTACTTAAAGGTAACAGCAAATTCCTGCTTCATTTTTTAAAATGCCTCCTTGTTTCTATGACATTGCTTGTTCTCATGATAGTACCCTTTTCAATTCCTTTATAGCACTTACACTATCAGTAAATACCTTACATAATGTCTACTGCTTGCTCCTTTCACCTCACTAGAAGCTAAGCTCTAAGAGACATTTGTTGTGTTCACACCGTATCCTTAGGTTTGGTGCAACATCAGGCACATTGTAGGAACTCAATAAATGTTTGTTGAGAAAATGATTGAATAAATAAATGATCTCTTTCTAACTATTCTTCTGCCTCCTTGGACATGCATGGAAGCATAATTTTTTTTACCTTCCACACGATCTTTCAGCTCTAGACAGGGAGATGTCTCTCTGTCCACTCTTACCCATGCAGCAAACAATTCAAGGTAATAAAGACAACATTTATAATCCTTCTGAGTTAATATCACAGTGAGAATTAAAATTTATCAGGTTTCTTTACAGCGTGACAGAAAGACCTTACCCCAAATCCTAAATCAGATGTGTGGTTCTATGAATAGAAATTTTTGGATTTAAAAAAAGTTCATGTGGTGCATATATCCTAATGGTGCAAATATCATATATTATGTAATACTCCCAGTAAGGTCCAGGGTAGCAGCCCATAATCAGATGAATATGTAAAAAATTTCGATATTTCTCAATGATTTGATATTTTGACAATATAAGGAGATGCTACCTCATGTATGTTCTAGACTTTCCTATTATCTAAAGACTTTTTTTGCCATTATCTTTAGATACTTTAGATCTAAAGTATAATAAGGATACTCTACATACTTATTTTCAGATTTAAAACTTGAAATCAGGAAATAAAAAAAATACACACCTATACTTTTACCCTCATTTGTAGAAATAATAGAAGCATGTGCTATCTCAGAAGAAAGTGTTTTCTCTATATAATGTCACTTTCCTGCTTTGGAGTATATGCAGTTAAGTGGGAGATAAAATGGACTGACAAATAACCTCACCTAATCCATATGTTGTTCAAACAACATGAAAACAGAGAATTTGGGAAAGCCCACTCTACCTCCTGCTATGTCTGCTCAAAGTAAGCAGTAGTCACTTTACAGGTGAGCACCAGGAAGGCCAGTACCAGCTTTCACAGGACTAAAGCAGCCATGGGTGTCAGTAGCACTGTGGCATTGTCTTGAGACCAGTAGCAAGAATAGTACTCGGTGATGTGATGTGGATACTGGGCACTCCTTGAAACTTGTGCTTTTTCTTTTTAATCCTCACCCAAGGCTATTTTTCTATTGATTTTTAGAGAGAGGTAAAGACAGACAGAAACATTGATGCAAGAGAAACAATTTGATTGGTTGCCTCCTGCACATGCCCTGACTAAGGCCCGGGGCTGAGGAAGAGCCTGCAACCAAGGTACGTGCCCTTGACTGGAATTGAACCTGGGACCCTTTGGTCCGCAGGCTGATGCTCTATCCACTGAGCCAAACCAGCTAGGGTGAAACTTGTGCTTTTAACACAACCACTTAAAAATCAACAAATCCAGGAGACAGAACAGAAGACAGTATAACGTGTGAATCCAGGTTCATTAAACTAATGCATTTTTTTGAAAAACAAAATATGACAGAACATTTCATTATTGTCGCAGATACGAGAAAAAGTGTTATGCTGCTATTTATAATGTGTCCTGTGTGTCATGGAATTGAACTATTTCCAAATCATCAATAATTAAAATGATGAGAATCCATCATTTCACTGACATTTACTTCTACATGAAAAGATGGCCTGTTTTAAATGTGCTCACACATATTCTTGTCAATCACAAGCTGTCACAGCAAATTATTTCACTTTGTAGATCACATGACAACAAAAAAATCTCTCAGTTTAAATTTAGATCTTAGGTGTAATATCTTGAACTCTTTTCTGGATTTTTTTTCCTGTGACTACATCTTCACAATACAGTATGTAAAAGATGTAAAATGTTATTCATAATACTCAGTTACACTTCTGGTTAACAAAACTCAGGACTTAAATGAATCACTGTAAGTGATAAATCTAAAGCCAAATGGTAGGATAGAACAGATAAGAGAGAATGAAATTGGGGGAAAAAAGGAGACATATGTACTACTATTTGTAATACTTTAAACAATAAAATCAATTTTTAAAAAACAGAATGAGCCGAAACCGGTTTGGCTCAGCAGATAGAGCGTCGGCCTGCGGACTGAGGGGTCCCAGGTTCGATTCCGGTCAAGGGCATGTACCTGGGTTGCGGGCACATCCCCAGTGGGAAGTGTGCAGGAGGCAGCTGATCGATGTTTCTCTCTCATCGATGTTTCTAACTATCTCTCTCCCTTCCTCTCTGTAAAAAATCAATAAAATATATTTTTTTTAAAAAAAGAATGAAAATATAAAACTTAAAAAAATAATTTCTAAACAATCAGAGCTCTATACATTGGAAGTTAGACCTAATGGATTAGGTCCAAGCAGTGTTTTTTTCCCTCATCTTCATTAAGGTATTTCAGCAGCTTCAGGGCATGAACCGTTTTTTATGCTAGGTTTGCACTGCCTAGCAGTTATAAAGCAGCTGAACTCTTATAAACCCCATGAATCTGATGCAAGAATTTTCAATGTGCCCCATTAAGCAGAAGATTCAAGAACATAATACCTAAACTGCATGTCCATAAATCTGAAAACTTTTAAGTGTCTTTTCAAACAATTCATTAACTACATCTTCACAATTCTAGCAGAATCATTAATCAATTTTAGACTCTCCAAATGCCAGAATTGTAAGACCTAACAAGACAGTTGATTAACATCTACTTTCTTTATAAAATATTTCTATTTTTCCCCATACAGAACTAATCTTTCTGCTTAAGTATTCAACTTCAAAATGCAAGAAATATTCTAATACTACGTTTCAATAGGGAATCCTTCCTGTCAGTTTTGACCTTGGCCTGACCTCTGTATACAAGCTTTGTGTTTTGAGGTATGTGATGAATAGCTCTCTAGCTTTCTATTAAATCCAGTGCCACTGGCTGTCAACAGTCATACTCAAAAGAGGTAGTAAAGTAGTTAAAAAATCAGAGATGTTCTCTAAATAAGTTAATTAAATATTACATCTAGGCAAACAACAACAAAAACAGAGATGTTCTGTACATATTTTTCTACCTTAGCAAATCTGGAAATAGGTCAAAGGAAGGCATTTTTTTTTATTATCTACATTGCTTTTCCAAATAATAAAAAAAATGAAGTATGGAAATATAATTGCCAAAATATACATAGGCTTATTTGGCCGTCCTGGGCCAGAAATGAAGTAAATTTTCCTTTCCTATCACTTTGTTGAATAGTGCTCTCAGTTTAAAGGATTTATAACTTATTTACCCAGTTTACGGTCCTTAAAGACCAGGGCTTCTATCCCTATGCCAGGACTCTACAGATAGTAGATACTTAATAAATATTAAACTTAGATTAAACTGAATTCAAAATTGGAGATGAACAAATAATCATAAAAAAGAAATCGGACTATGAACTCTTCTTCCCACCTGTCTCTGATCTATCCTAGCACCTGGCACATAGTATGCTATCAATGAATGTTGGCTAAATGATTGAAAATCAGTATGTTGAAATAATAATGACCAGTTGCTGACTCTAATGTCTGTTGGTTAACTGTATATAAATTATCATGCTCATCTAGAAAGATAAAAAAGTAACACCCAATTCTGCCAACTGTTGTACCACGGCTTACCTTTAGAATGTTTGCTTTTCCAACGTCTGAGAATGCCCTCTTACCCTAAATTCATCTACTACCTTCAAAACTATTCATGAATATTTTATTTTTTTATGGTACATTCAGGACAACAAGTTGGCAAATTATTGATTTATCTATAAGACACATGCGAGAAAGGTAATTTTAACTTGATTTAAGAAAGTATGTGACATGAAATATGTATACATATGTATGACATATATACATACATATGAAATTTCCTCATACCCCTCTCAAGTTATCTAAATCAAGTTATACATATACATTATCATACATATATACACACATATGTATAATATTTATTTACATTTATATTCTTAATGTTCTGAAAGAAATCAAATGCTAGTCTTTAGGCTTATCTATGAACTTAGATGAGTGGTTTTTTTCCCCATTCTACTTATCCTAAGTCTTTTTAATGGACATGTGATATGCTAGTCTGTGTCCAAGCTCACCTACCATTTCTTTTCTCAAAAGACAAGGCACATCTGCCACCTGCTCTACTCCGTGTCCCAGCAACAACTGTCGAGCAGCATAAAGATTGATTATCAGTCAAAAACCATTGCACAACACCAGATTTTGGTGGGTTAAGCTTGCTGATCCAGCAAGAGATGGTGTGAAATTTTCAGGAGTGTGTGCCAACATTTTGGTGCTAAAAGAACAGCAGTGCATGTCACAGTGAAACACAGCCAAAGATATGCAGACAAAGCAAAGAAGTTTTTGTTCGGGACTTGGCTTTACAAAGGATAAAAGAGAAAACAAAAAGTAGGGGAAAATTAGTTTGTACATTTAAAAATCATCCACCAAGCTTAGTCATGTGTGTAACATTAGTATTTTAAGCATACATGTCCAGGAAATTTTCTAAGAAGCTTAGATGTAATTTTTTATATATCTCTTCCATTATTATAAGAAAGGCAAATATTTCTTATTAATAAAAACAATCAAGGATCTTAAGAAAGTACTAGTTATATAAATACCTAAGTATAAAAACCTCAGAAACATGCTTATATGCAAGCAGATGATTAATGAATACAAAATAAAGGCAGCCATATTTAAAGTTAAAACAAAATTAGAAAATGATATGGGTCTCCACTATTGTATGGGTAATTTTCACTGAGTATTGCAGCAACAAGTTTCTTTACAAGGACCAAATTAACTCGAACTTTCAATAAATTATTCAATAATATTTGAATTCAATAAATTATTTCCTGATGATCAAGCATTATGAAAGAGACAGAAATCTTAGTATTATTTTATATGATAACATTCATAGAGAAATAATTTTTACCACTTCATCTGTAATCAACTCCAGAGTTACTTTTCTTCTACTTATGCAATTACTGCCTAGACTTGCCTTTGGCTCATCAGCTTTTTAGCAGTTGCAGGAAAAAAAAACAAAACAACACAACTTTTAAGAAGATATAAAAAGCATAAGGGAGCACAGCAAGCAGTTAGATACACTGAATTTGTATGGCAAAGCTGTTTCATTTAAATGTGATTACCACATATAGGACTTGATAACAGGCTTGGATATGGCATTTGGATATGGAATATCTAGAAGAATATTCTTAGATAGAAGTACTTTCATTGATCTCTTAAAATGTGTTTTTTACCACGAAAGAAGGAAAACTGTTTTCAGTTTAGAAAATGTAAATGCACATTTTAAAAAAAGATCTTATCTACAAATAGCTCTAAAATATGTTTCTGTTTATATTTCATACATAATTTATATTATTATAATTTCTATCATGTATATAAGCAGATATACATTTCAAGGTAAAAAAGTCAAGCTGTGGCATTTACCTTATGAAAAATTTTATTAGGAAAATTACATGTATATAAGAATTATGTGTTCATTACTGGCCACACTTTCATAATTATGTTAATGCCATCTGAAAAAAGACCAAGAGTGTAAATGCATAAGTGATACTTGAAACTTTGAACTATTTTCTAAGAGAATAAGTCTAATGAATTATGTCTGTTGGGTGTCACAGAAACTAAACAGTAAATTCAATAATCTCTGATTTAATTTATTATATTTTCACCATTTAACCTCCTGCAGGCTCCCTAATGTCTATTCAGATCTATATTAAATTAAGCACCAATGCTAATGAAGGGCAATAAACGTGGCTGTCAGTGGATTTTTCTTTCATTAACCACATTATCCTCTTACTGAGCTGTAAATGCGTAAACATTAGTTTTGTTAAACCATGCAAAAAAGACAGGATGAAAATCATTTTTTAATTGCATCCCTCAAGCCATTTACTGTACATGGGGGTAGGATTTTCTTTTCTTTTTTACCTTTAATTTTTTTGAATGGATCTAAAAAGGGCTCTCCCATTGAAACATAAACGTCGGCTTCATGGGGTATGTCTTCAGGTTCGAGGGCTTCAGAGCCATCTGCCAAGAACACTCGTCGTGCGGCCATGTTCAGACGCAGCTTCTCCGTGCACTCCTCCAGCAACTGGGAGAAAGCAAGAGGTAAGAGAAAGTGATTCACAAAAGGAGAGTTACACATTTCCATGAGACCAAACATGCTTCCAATCAAAACAGAAACTTGAGGCAATTGCCAGAGTTAACTTGAATAACTCCACCAGTATATTTTCTAGCAGTTGAAAATATACAAATAAAAGATAAATTACAGCACTAAGAATATCTAATAATAGTCTAATTTTAGTCCTTAAATATCCTGTCAGTTAAATTTTTTTATAACTCTACAAAATATAACATGTGTTTCACTAAATGTGTTTCATTTTTTGTATGTTGGTGAAAAAGGAAAGGAAAGGAATGCCTGTGAGTTTTATGTATACCTAAGCAATTTATAGGTTCATATTACTAAAAAGAACATTTTGACAGAATAAATGTAATTTTTCTCCACTTTTATATTTTAAAGAGATTAAGGGAAGAAATGAAGCAATAAAAACTTTTGAACACTAGTTACCAAGGAGATGGTTGGTACAGCAACTTTGGCAAAGACTGTTCTAGATCCATTTTTGTAAGCTGTTACTCTAATCACTCTGGTTTGAAGCTTATGTCTTTGAGAGATTCTGTGCCAATTCTGGGCCGACTGAAATTTTAAAGAAGAGAACTCTGCAACTCTGAAGAGAGAGAAAAAAAAGTAAAAATTGTTGCATGTCAATTAGTAAAAACATTCAAAACCATATTATCCTGGATATTCTTTACACATACATATAAGCTCTAATGACTGTAAGTATTCTTCAAAAAAACGTTTTATAGTTGTATATAACTACTTAAATATTTAAAAACACTTAATACAGGATAAGTTTGCCAAAACTGTTCATGGGACAGTTTATTTCAGAATAAATCATTTCTATCATTTTACTTATAAAACATCACAATATTTGTTTTTAAAATGATATTTTTATATTAATTATGTTCTGATAGAAAGCATAAAATAGCAATATGGTCTTAATATTATAAAATACTTAGTGGAAAAATTTTTCCTTTAAGTTTTCATATTTATCAAAGTTCTTTGATTTATTTTAAAAGATTTCAAATTCAAGCATATCATAACAACATTTTTTAATCTAAAGTCAATTGTAATTGCTTTCATTTCAAATTATCTGGAGGAAGTAAAAGAAAATTTCTAAGTTTTGTCTTCAGTCAAAACCAATGTCAATCTTACTATTTTCTCAGCAAAGCATGTAATTGACTAAAATGTCAAATTTTTACTTCGGAGTTCTGTAACTAACCCTGTTAATTCTTAATGCTACAAAAGGCAAAATAAACATTTTAAAATAAAAACTTTAGGGAAATTAAAATCACAATATATCCGCCTATTCAAACATATGAAAATAATAGTAACATCAGTTTCTTGATTTGATTTTTATTTTACACATATTTTATCCTGTCCACAAACTCTTAGGTTAAAAGATTATTACAAACTATGTAAAAATACACAAAATAGTTTTATAATAAGTTCATTACAATTTAATTTTATTTTGGAATTTGGGGTAAATATCAAAAGTATGCATTTCTATTTTTAAACAAATACCTGGTAAGCAAAGATCTATCATGGTCCTAGACTGATTTTGTTTTAAATATTTTTTTAGAGTTTCATAGTATCCAGGTTGAAGTATATTTCATGTTTTCCACAAGTGTAATTAACAACTTTCTACCCCTATGCTTTCAAAGAAAAAAAAGAAAAAACAGAAACAAAACCCTAGCACTAGAAATGTGCTACATCTTAATGTCTGAAATAACCAATTGAATCATTATGAATTCTGCTCAAAGGGAAAAGCCTCAACAGTTGGTTAAAAAGAAGAGAGCACAGCTTTGATTACCTCGGTTGACCCTCCGGAGCACTGACAGGTCTGTTTCTCTTGGATGCTGATATAAAACAGGAATTGTTATTTCTGTTTGATTTGTAGCTATCCGGGTCTGATATTTCACCATGCCTATGATCTGATACTGTTTGATGTGTGGAGCAATTTTGAAGTCCTGACCCTTCTGATATTGCTGCTGAAAGCAACAGTCTGTTGGGGCCAAACTGAGGCTGCAAATAATCTTTAGTAGTTTTAATAACTGCTTTTGCCTGGGATGACATAAACTCCCTGGAAGAAACAATGCATGGAAGAATACAGTGAATTGATTTATATTCACTTATTAACAACTACCACATAATAACTGGTTTTGTGCCATGTGCTAGACAACATACTACACACTTAGCCATTATTTTGTTTAATCCTTACAATATCCCTGGGAAGTAGGTACTATTTTTATCCCCATTTTCCAGATTTAAGAAATTGTGGCTCTGAGAGGCTATTAATTTGCCCAAGCTCAAATAATTATTTAGTTTGCAGGGAGAAATTGAACCCAAGTGGATCCTAGGACAAAACCCACATTCAGCCTTGGCCAGTGGGCTCAGTGGTTAGAGCGTTGGTCCACCAACCAAAGTCTCCAGTTAGATTTCTGGTCAAGGGCATGTACCTGGGTTGCAGGTTCCAACCCCAGTCCCCAGTCAGGGTGCACGCAGGAGGCAACCAACACATTGATATCTCTCTCTCTCTGTCTCTCTCTCTCTGCTTCACTCTGTGTGTCTCCGTCTCTCTCCACCCCCTCCCTGCTTTCTACTTGCTCTAAAAATCAGTGGAAGAACATCATCTGGTGAGGATTGAAAAGAAAAAACTCATGTTCATAACCATTAAATGTACTTACATACTTAAAGAAGAAAGCTGTGTAATCCTTGAAACAATGTAAGTAAAATATTTAAGTTCTTAGATTAATCACTTAAACACTAGCACTCTGCTAAGTATTAGGAAATACAAACATGGAAGATATGTGGTTCCTACCCTTGAGAAAGTTGCAAACTAAACCCTAATAAAGAGAGAATATATGTTAAATAAACTGCTTAAACTCCTTGAAGACAAACTTATGTAGGCTGGAATAAAGTTGGGAAAGGCTTCATAGCAGACCTGAGATTAAGGTGACTAACTCATCCTGGTTTGGCACTGAAAGTCACACCTCCTGAGGGTTTCGGGTCATACAGCTTATTACCAGAATACTCAGAAAGTTAGGAAAGTAAATGTACTCCAGAAAGGTAAAAAGAGAACTAGGAAAACATTCATTGCTCTCTAAGATACTCTAGACACATAAGAACAACTCTAGTAGACTGCCACATTTTGGGCTCAGAAACCTCACCCCTTCGTCTTCCTATAACATTGCCATTATTTCCTATCATTATTTCCAATGATTTTAGGAATTGGTCATTTTTAAAAAAAATAATAACGTCTCTTTGTGTTCACATATTGATGAGGTTTTCTACCACATGCTGGAATTTGACCTAATTTTATAACACAGATTTTATTCTTCACATTCTATGTCAGTATTATTATCTTGTCCTACAAGTCTATGCTACGTCTCTACTGTAAATCTTTCATTATACCTGTAAATAATTCATACGGTATACACAGACTTCAAGTAGTGTCTTCCTCAGTAAGATTTCTATGCTACCCTTGTATATAGGAATATACTTCCTTCCTGTGCACTGTTAGACCTAATAGCTGGAATCACTATATCTCACTCATTATTTCCTACCATCAAAAATGCTAGGCCTCTCTGCATTTGTATGTCCTCTTTGGAAAAGTGTCTATTCAAGTCCTCAACCCCTTTTTTAATTGGATTGTGTGTCTTCCTTTTGTTGAGTTGTATGAGTACTACATATATATTGGAAATTAACCTCTTATCATTGTATCATTGGCAAATATGAACCCATATAGTGGGTTCCCTTTTCTTTTCTTTTTTTAATCCTCACCCACGGATATTTATTCATTGATTTTTATAGAGAGTGGGAGAGAGAGGGAAAGATAGATAAAAATATCGATGAGAGAGAAACACATCAATTGGTTGCCTCCTGCACAAGCCCTGACCAGGGCCTAGGCCAGGGAGGAGCCTGCAACCAAGGTACATGGCTTTGACCAGAATCGAACCTGGGACCCTTCGGTCTTCAGGCTGACACTCTATCCACTGAGCCAAACCAATTTGATGCTGGTTTATTTTGCTGTGTAAATAGCTTTATAGTTTGATGTAGTCCCATTTTTGCAGACTGGTGCAGCCACTATGAAAAACAGTGTGGAGTTTCCTCAAAAAAATGAAACTGCCATTTGACCCAGTGATCCCACTTCTAGGAATATATCCTAAGAATCCTGAAACACCAACCAGAAAGAATTAGACACCCTTATATTCACAGCAGCATTATTTACAACAGCTAAGATTTAGAAAGAATGCTGATCAGTACATTAGTGGAATACTATGCAGCTGTAAAAAAGAAGGATCTCTTACCCTTTGAGACAGCATGGAAGGACCTGAAGAGTATTATGCTAAGCTAAATAAGCCAATCAGAGAAAGAAAAATATCACATGATCTCACTTATATGTATAATCTAATGAACAAAAAAACCTGACAAATAAAATAGAACCAGTGACATGGAAACATGGAACAGACTGACAAGTCTCAGAGGGAAAGGGGAAGGAGGCAGGAATTGATTAAACAAAAAAATTATATGCATTTATGCATTGCCCATGGACACAGACTAGAGGTTGGTGAAGGATTGGAGTGGGTTGGGAACCGAGGGGAGGGGTGCAGTGGAAGAAAAAGGGGACATCTCTAATACTCTCAATAATAAAAACTCAAAAAATAAAATAAGATGCTAGACCTCAATTTCTTTCAAATATTCCAATTCATCATTGTATTATTTCTTTTACCATTGGTATAAAAGCATTCTTTTTCAGACTGAAAATTAAATGCCACTATATATTAGGATGACATAAGAACATCAATCACATTACTTCAAAACTATATCTTTTAAAAATTATCTATCAATCACCTATCTGTCTGTCTATATTAGTTTTCTATTGCTGTGCAATGAATTAGCACAAACTTAGTGACTTAAAACAGCACCTGTTCATTACCACACAGTTTTCACGTATCAGGAGTCTGGGCAATGCTTAACTGGACCCTTTGCTCAGGATCTCAAAAAGCTGAAATCAAGGTGCCAGCTGGGGCTACAGTTTCATCTGATGCTCAGGGTCTTCTTCCAAGCTCTTTCAGGTTTGGTCAGACTTTAGTTCCTTACTGCTACAGAACTCATAGTGACTATCATCTTTGAAGCCAGTAGGAACTCACTCACCTCTCCGACTCTTCCGACTCTGATCTCTGAATTGTCATTTAAAGGTTGATCTGATTAGGTCAGGCCCATTCAGGATAATCTCCCATTTGGTTAACTAAAAAGCACTGACTATGTTCCTTAACCACAATGGCAAAAATCTCCTTTGTCGAATCTGAAGGGAGATCATCTATGTGGAGGCCACCGGAGGAGCAAGGGGTCCCAGCTCCAGACCCCCATCTCAGGGTCCCAGAGCTGGGGAAAGAAATCCTTATGGGCAGTAAGAACTACAGGCTGTAAAAACCAGTATGGATTGGGGCTCAGTGACACAGAGCTGCTGGAGACCAAGCTGTTCCTTTTAAAAGGCTGACACCATAAATTGAACTTACAAGGTCCTGCTTCCTCTGAGCTCCAGCACCACATATGAGGAGGAACTGGATTGTCTAGCATCGGGGCAGGAACTTGGGGGCAGCTTTCTCCCAGATGGAGGTGCTCTCAGGGATCATTGTTCCTATGCTGGAACCTCCCCAGTTGCAGGGCTGACTGGCAGCCATTTCTTTTTGCTCTGCACTGCTGATTCCCTATGACCCAGCCTCCTCCAATTTACAACCCCACCCAAGTTGTGTGCAGCAGCTTTTACATAATAATGGCCTGTCCTGGCTCAGGCTAAAATCACTCAAACAAGCTGCAGCTGGGTCAGGCAGCCCCAAACCTATCAATAAAAGGCCCAAGACCCAGCACCAGCACCAGCCTACCTTGCTTCATAGCTGGGCCTCATCTGGGCACTTCCAAGCCCAATGCAAAGAAGAGGAATCTGCAGATCTCTCTATAGCTCCTGCTGGGTGGCCACAGTCAGTCACTGACTTTGCACCTCCCTGGAGATCCAAGAGCCAGGGTACCCAGTGGTCAGTGTCAGACCATACCAGATTACAACTCTATACATCCATAAGCAACACACTCAAGGGGCAGACTCAGTGAACACCTAAGCCCCACTGAAGCAAGTCCTGCTCCATAGGGATGTCTCCTTCAAAGCAGTTCTCCCACTATTGTCAAAGTTGGTCCTCACAGCCAATTGGCCTGGAGGTTAATTCATCCCAGTGACACCAACAGCAATAAAGTCTCAACTATTACAAGACTGTACACAATCCACAAAGGGGTGCACATAGAGGGCCCAGCACAGGTGACTGGGAGGCTGAGCCACTGGGCCCTATAGAACACCTACTACACAAGGCCACTCTACCAACTCAAGGGGACAGAGCAACTCTACCCAATACATACAAACAAACAAAATGTGGAGACAAAGAAACATTTCACAAATGAAAGAAATGGAAGAAAGCAAAGTACTGGATATAGAGTTCAAAACCGTGGTTATAAGGTTACTCAAGAATCTACTAGAAACCTCCAAATGGAAAAGGACCAGTCAGAAATTAAGCATACACTGACTGAAATAAAGAATACATACAGGGATTCAACAGTAAAGGATTCTGGGAATCAAATCAATGATTTGAAATATGAGGAAGCAAAAATCACCCAACCAGAAAAGCAAAAAGAAAAAGAATCCAAAAATATAAAGACAGTGTAAGTGTAGGGAGCGGCTATAAGGTCAAGCCTTGGACTGACCTGTGGCAGGGCCACAAACAAGTCCTAACTTGGAGGGCAGAGACTTCCTAGCATAATTAAGCATGACCCTATAGTCCTCCCTTGTTCCTAGGAAGCTAATGGGCTGTGGGAGGTGCAGCAAGTGCTGCCTAAACAAAGCTTGATAGAGAGTAGGGAATGGCAACAACAGGAAAGAAGCAGATTTGAACTTTGCAAGAACATTATAAATATGTTGACCACTTCCCTTGTTTTGCTTTGTGTGCTCTGACTATAAAATAAAGCTTCGGCTTATAGGCTGTGTCACTGTGTCCTCATCTAGGCACAAGTGAACCTACCTAGCCCCAACTGTATTCTCCTGTCTGTCTTCTTTAATCCTTCACCACTCCTCCTCAGATTCACCCTTGTCTGTGCTGGACGCGGTTCAGTAAGGAGCCTCTGGGACAACTTCAAGCATACCAACATTATGGGAGTGCCAGAAGAAGAGAGAGAGCAAGATATCAAAAACCTATTTGAAAAAGTGACAGAAAACTTCCCCTACCTGGTAAAAGAAATAGACTTACAAGTCCAAGAAACACAGAGTCCCAAACATGAGGAACCCAAAGAGGACCACACCAGGGCATATTGTAATTAAAATGCCAAGGGCTAAAGACAAAGAATCTTAAAAGCAGCAAGAGAAAAGCATTAGTTACCTACAAAGGAATGCCCATAGGACTGTCAGCTTATTTCTCAACAGAAAGTATGCAGACCAGAAGGGAGTGGCAAGAAATATTCAAATGATGAGTAGCAAGGATCTACAACCAAGATTACTCTACCCAGCAAAGCTATCATTTAGAATTGAAGGTCAGATAAAGAGCTTCAGACAAGAAAAAGCTAAAGGAGTTCATCACCACCAAACCAGTATTATATGAAATGTTGAAGGGTATTCTTTAAGAAGAGGAAGAATAAAAAGAAAAAGATTTAAAAAATATGAACAACAAAATGGCAACAAATACATACCTATCAACAATTCAATCTAAAAATCAAAATAAATAAGAAATCTAATGAACAGAATAAACTGGTGAATAAAATAGAATCAGAGGCATGGAAATGAACAAACTGCTGATTCTCAGAGGGAAGGAGGGGGGTCAGGAAGAGATTAAACAAAGATCTTATATGCATATATGCATTACCTGTGGACACAGACAATAGGGTGGCGAAAGCCTGGGGTGGGATGGTAACTGGGTTGAAGGGGGGAATGGAGGGAAAAAAGAGGGACATCTGTAATGCTCTTAACAATAAAGATTAAAATATAAATCTCCTTTGTCATTTAATATAATCTGATCATGGGAGTGACCTGCCATCATATTCACAATCCCACCCAAACTCAAGAAGAGAGAATTATACCAGGTATATATTATATACCAGGGAGTAGGAATCTTTGAGACCATATTAAATTTCTGCATATCATACTAGCCATTTAATTACCCAGGTTTTATGATTCATTTTTTAGATAATGGATAATAAGATGTAGATCAAGATATTTTATTTTCTGAATAATTCTAATTTAATTATTTAAGATTAAAATTTGACATCATCCAAGATATTTAAAGGAATGTGCCACAAATGCTGATGGGAAAATCCAAAGTAGAACTTGCAAAATGCTTTGAGATTATACATTATTTTAAAGGGGGTTGAGGGAGGCATTCACTTGGATGAAAATATTCTGGTATATTTTAAAAAAACAAAACAGCTACATTACAGATGAGTTAGTTTACAGTCAGTTATTGAGAAAAAAAAGATGTTTTCTTTTAGCAATTTTAATAATTTATTAGCAATTAGATAATAAAAAAGATCAAACAACAAGTGTGGTTATGTGTGTTTATATCAGCCGTGGGCAAACTACGGCCCGTTTGAAATGAATAAAACTATTGAAAAAAAAGACCGTACCCTTTTATGTAATGATGTTTACTTTGAATTTATATTAGTTCACACAAACACTCCATCCATGCTTTTGTTCCGGCCCTCCGGTCCAGTTTAAGAACCCATTGTGGCCCTCGAGTCAAAAAGTTTGCCCACCCCTGGTTTATATGCATACACTGGTAAACTATGTAAATATTTAAGAATTTTATGTGTGCTTAAAGAAAGATGAATTAAAACACCAAAATTTATCCTTGAATCAGTGTGAATAAAAACTATCAGTTAATTAAAATTTATCAAGCTTTAGGCAAATAAATCTTTTAGACAACTTCTACATATGATACAATGGATATAATAAATCACAAATTTATAAAAGCATGTTAATAAATTAATTAAGCCTTTATTATTTTCTCAAACAGTATTATACCTCATCTACATGTTGGCTTTCCACTATAACCAAACAGATTATCAGGGACAGATCTTATACATTGTGGAATTTACAAGCTCCTTGATAACCCAGGCTAGTATTTAATTATGCTTTACTCTCTTTGATTTTTACTTAATCTAATTTATAATTTTTGCTTCACAAAGCAATAACCAAGTAAAGATGTGAGGTCTAAAAGTATAAGAAAATATACTCAGGGAGGAATATAGAAACAGCAGATAAAATAGATTGTGATTAGATTTAAGGTTATGCCTCTAATTTTGACAGGGGCAATTTTTCTTCTCATTTCCTTGGCTTTAACAGCATTAGTGAATCTTAATGGCTTTTTATAACAATTTTAGGAAAACTCCTAATAAAGTCATACTTGTTGATCTCATCTTCAAGGACTTCTAACCAATTGCTGCTGCTCATTGCTCCCTGTAATATCCCTCAGCTATAACTGCACCTCATTGCTTTCCATCGTTCTGATCTATATGCTTTATTGTCAATGGTGTTCACTCAACAGATCTGTACTCATTACTGTACATCTTTCAGTAAGTAAATATTTAATAAATGTTAACCTGAACTCAGTGCTTATGTTTTCTAGAAACCTCTTTCATAATTATCTAGTAGAAGAGATAAATGTTAAACAAATAGTCACATATAAATTTACAATTACTGTGAAGGAAAAGTCCTAGTTACTATAAGGGAGAAATTCAGGGATTAGGGGTATAGAGGATTTAACAAAACTGTTCAAGCTGATAAGACACATAAAAGGAGTTAACCCCACCCGATCTAGTCAATCCTTATTCTAAATCATTCTGCCCAGGTCCTGTGTATGAACTGATATACTGATTTACATATTGATATGTTTGCTTTGTAATTTTAGATGATTTCATATCCCATTCTACAAGAATAAGATCCTTGTTTTACATATTTTACACTTCCACAGGAACTCAACCAGATTGATATGCAGGAATTATTCTTTGATAATTATGACATAGTATAAAAATGCTACTGATAAGAAACAAACAACTTATGAAATAAAATATGCTAAAGCTCAAGCCAAGAGTTATGTCAGGTAATGTTCATTTTATCTCAGTCATTCCCCTGATTTTTCCTTAGATGAAAACAGTCAACTACAATTAAGTATTCAATCTCCTTATATGCTCATGGAAAGTATCTCCTGATTTTATATGTGAGATAGAGATGTTTTAATCCTTAATGGTCTAACACTAATGATGGTAATTTCATTTCCCTTGCAGGCTAAGTAATCAACTCGTGATTCCATTTTGGCCAATGGGACATGAGAGAAGTCTGCTGGGGAAAGTTTTTTGTTTTGTTTTGTTTTCCATAATGAAAAAGGGATGTAAATGATCAAACATTGATCTTCTTATTGGACATTGTTGAGTGAACCTGTGATGAGCTATCTTGTGAGTAGGAAGAGTCAAAATCAAGGATCTAGCCAATATTCTGAGGATGGCAGTGGAAAAGATACAAAGAGCCATGTTCTTT
The DNA here is from genome assembly GCF_963259705.1 of Myotis daubentonii. Classification (NCBI taxonomy): domain Eukaryota; kingdom Metazoa; phylum Chordata; class Mammalia; order Chiroptera; family Vespertilionidae; genus Myotis; species Myotis daubentonii. The sequence continues at coordinate 64,463,664 of NC_081848.1, forward strand.
AATAACATGCTGAACCACTGATTTAACCCTAGAATTGCCCTGCCTCTGAAGTTCTTGTTATGTGAGATGACTATTCCTCATTTTAAAAGTCAGTTTCCGTTTCCTATTACTTTCTAATAGTAGCTTAACTTATACAATCAACTTTGTAATCATGGTTGCTTTAGATTTAGCTTTATTCAAAATCTACGAATTTTGAATACTTTTATAATGAGTTAAAATATAAACTAATACGGTATTTTCTAAAAATTCTACCTTTCTTAATAAGAAGTATCTCACTGGAAATGTCAGAATGAGCATAAAATGACATAGAATTTTGTTAATTTTCTTCCTTTCTGAAACAGAAAGCATCTTTGGTGAGTTTAGATTTCTCTGACAGTAATCTGCATGGGGCTAATAATTCTATTCATCAGTAGAAAGTGTGGCTACTTTGACAGAACATAGCTCAATAACAACCGTGCAGCTCTAAGTTATCACACAGTTTGGATGTGAATGCAACAGCAGGATAATGACAGTTGCCAAGGATTTGTACTTGCTGTCGCTTCATACCAGTGTTGCCTGTCAAAGTGTCTCTTTTTCTTATACAGAAGCCATAGAATTTTTATGGATAGCAATTACTTACAATATACAATGAAGTACATCAAATCTAACAACCACTCTTTAGCCCGTCATTATTTGGTAGTCTCTTTGTTAAATGTAGTCAACCATTTTCATCTAAATTATTTATTTATACTGTATATTTGACAAGCATATATTTCTTGCTTTATATTCTTACAGAATTTAAACCTTCCTAAAGAGTTAGTTTTTTAATACTGTCATTTTAAAAACTTATCTTTATCCTATTACCATTCTAATGATAATTAAACTCTCTAATTGGAATAAATACAAATAAGAAAATGTAAACATAAAGAAAAATGACCCTAAGTACATTTAAGAAAAAAAATCACCTTAAAATACTGGAATACAACCAATAAGAGAAATAGCCCCACATATGTGTGATGAATGGAAACCTGTATAAAATCTCTGGGGACCATAAAGCACAGAGATTTCATTAAACTTTCCCAAACTTGATGAAATGAATAACCTCTAAAGATATAAATAACATTCTACAACTGTTAGATAAAATGTATTTTAAACATCATAAAAAGTTAATAAAAGTGAATAATTCACACATATTTTCTTTTCTTTTTAAAAAATATATTTTATTGATTTTTTTTACAGAGGAAAGAGAGTTAGAAACATCGATGAGAGAGAAACATCGATCAGCTGCCTCCTGCACACCTCCTACTGGGGATGTGCCCGCAACCAGGGTACATTATCTTGACCGGAATCGAACCTGGGACCTCTCAGTCCGCAGGCTGACACTCTATCCACTGAGCCAAACCAGTTAGGCATATTTTATTTTCAACACCAGAAGAAACCGTAATTCTGGTTTGGCCTAGAAATGTTGGTAAGGATATCCCAACTGATATGTCAGGACATAAATCAGCCCACCCACAGGAAAAAAAATACACCTGTGTGTGCAAAAGTACAATGGAATAAAAACAAGATATATCTGAAATCTAAAACTGGTGGAGGTTATAGATATTACATATCACTTTTCCAGAGGAAATTAAAATTTTAAAACAATTAGTCTTTTGACATTTTTAAAGGAAATAATGTATGAATGTTTAGATCTGTAAAATCTAAAAAGGCATAATTTGTTGGGTACTGGGGGTTGAAAACAGTGGGGGTGGTGCCTTGCTTCATTCACTATTGCTGTCTCCCTTTATTTCTTTCTGCTGTCCATTCCATGGAAAGACCTGATAGCTCATCGTTGGAATACTGAAATTAGGTGATATAACCAAGTGTTTATATTTCAAAAAAGACTCTAAGACCCATTTCAATTAAAAATATCTAAGATAACTATAATGACATACGAAGTGAGTGAATGAATTAGGCACAGTTAGTCTTCTTGAAAGCAAGATTAAAAGGATGTAATGACCCTGGCCAGCATTGCTCAGTGGTTTAGTGTCAACTTATGAACCAGGAGGTCACAGTTCGATCCTGACCAGGTTGTGGGCTGGATTCCCAGTGTAGGACATGCAGGAGGCAGCTGACCAATGATTTTCTCTCATCATTGATGTTTCTCTCTCTCTCTCTCTCTCTCTCTCTCTCTCTCTCTCTCTCTCTCCCTCTTCCTTCCTGTCTGAAATCAATAAAAATATATTTTAAAAAAGTAGGATGTAATGGATAAAAATCTAGGAAATTGCATGATCATCAGCTAAAAATCATTAAAACAAAATATTTTATATGTGAGATAGAGATTTTTTTAACAACATTCTCTTTATTTTTATTTATTTTTCATATATTTTTATTGATTTCAGAGAGGAAGGGAGAGGGAAAGAGAGATAGAAACATCAATGACGACAGAGAATCATTGATCGGCTACCTCCTGCATGCCCTCTGCTAGATATTGAGCCCACAACCTGGGTATGTGCCCTGACTGGAATCAAACTGTGACCTCCTGGCTCATAGGTTGATGCTCAACCACTGAACCACACCAACCAGGCCATTCTCTTAATTTTAAAATGCTATTATATTTGAAAATCTTTCACGCATCATTTGGAGACATTTTCTATAAATACTAATGGCTCAGTGCACAAAATTCATGAACATTAAAAGGGGATTAATTAGAGGAAATATTTTAATATTGCTAGTTGCCCTTTCTCTGTAATAGAAGTGTCAGAGATGAAAGAAAATTAGTAAAATGTATATGAAAATCTTCCTCCTGTCAGAGTCTGGGGCGCACCACAGAACCCAGAGTCAAGTCTCCGCCCAACCACATGTGCCTCAAAATTGCACGAAACCCAGACTCAGCAGGCCCCTGCATTGGGCTAGATCCAGACCTGGCCAGTCCCACCCTTGTCAAGCCCTGCTGGGCAGAGGGTGCAGCCTCAGGTCCCCTGGCCTGGCACTGGGGCAGGGGGTGCAGCCTGAGGTCCCCAGCCTGGGCCAGGGTGGGGGGCGCACCTTGAGGTCCCTCATCAATCCCTGCCGGGTGGGGGATGCGACCAGAGATCCCCTGTCAAACCCCGCTGGGTGGGGGGTGTGGCCTGAGGTCCCCCAGCCCAGCGCCGGGAAGGGAGCACAGCCTCGGGTTCCTCATTAAGCCCCACTGGGAGGGAGGTACAGCTTCAGGTCCCCCGTCAAGCTCTGCCGGGTCGGGGGCATGGCCTGAGGTCCCCTGTCAGGCCCCACGGGGGTGGTGGGGTGCAGCCTCTCAGGTCCCTGCTGATTGCTTGTTAAGGCTCATTACGGGAACTTGGCCTCCGCTGTGGGTGCAGCAGTCTTGTGTTATGGAAACCCCGCCTCTGCTGTGGGCGCAGCCATCTTGTATTATGGAAACCCCCTGGCCTCTGCTGTGGGTGCCATCATCTTTGTGGCGGAGTGATGGTCAATTTGCATATTCTCTCTTTATTATATAGTATGGCACAATTGTCCTTAGATACCTGTGACCAATGACCAATAATGTATTACATTTGTGTCACCTGGGATACATTAGACAGTATGTCAAACTCATTTATTGTGTTGATGATTAGTTTTCTTGGGGGAAGGATCCTGGCACAGTAGTTTTCACTCTGTTACAAATAAATGTAGCAGAGAGTGACAGAGGAAAAATAACGAAAGAACACAAGAAAGAGAAAAGAAGTGTGGATGATGTAAATTTAATAAAGAGTAAAGTAATAGCATCAGATAATATGAAAATAAAGTGACTGCTGTATGGTTGCAATGAATGAACTTAATATATTTGGGCATATTTTATAAATTGTACAACGTGTTAATTAGTGAAGAAAAGCACAATCTCTGTGATATAAGTAAAGGGATAATAAATTGACTATATTTTAGTAATTATTTCTCATGAAAAGATCACAGAGATAGTGAAAGTATGGTGGCAAAGAAAACTAAATGAGACAAGAGCCCGGCCGGTGTGGTTCAGTGGTTGAATGTTGACCTATGAACCAGGTGGTCACGGTTGATTCCCGGTCAGGGTACATGCCCAGGTTACAGGCTTAATTCCCAGTGTGGGGCATGCAGGAGCCAGCTGATCAATGATTCTCTCTCATCATTGATGTTTCTACCTCTCTCCTCTCTCTTCCTCTCTGAAATCAATAAAAAATACAAATTTTTAAAAAAGATGAGGCAAGAAAAGTTTTGACCTCAATTAAGGGGAAAATGTCTTTACTCGTAGAGAAAATTGCCTCTCTCTGATAATCATATTAATACAAACAGATCTTAGATTACCATTAGCCTTTATGAACTTGATCCTTTTCAGGTTGAAATTCATTATTTTCTTTTTTATGAAAAAAGACCTCTGGGCATAGTCCTTGACTTTCCATTTGATTGCTGAGAAGAGAGTTATTTACTTCACTTTCTAGGTAACAGGCAATAGTGACAGAAAAGAAGTTTGGATTCAGACAAAGAAGTAGAAGCACTGTGTAAATTATCTCATATACTGCAAATATTCCTCACCGGTCAGAGAAATAAGGCAAAACAAAATTAGTTGAAAGTATAGATTTCATTTTCATCTAAACAGTGACAAAACACAAAAACAATCAAACCATTCTAAGATACATAGATGATCTAGCATTTCTATAAGATTAACATAATCGTAATTTATGAACATTTTCTTTAATGCTCTTATAGCTCACGTTTTCCATTTAACATAAAGACTATTTCATCACAGTTAGCCAACCCATAGTTTATCAATACCTGACAGACACTTTTTTGCTCTTTAACTTTCTAATAGAGAAAAACAAAGGAAAAATACTTGTGTCTCCTCTGCTTTATATTTCCAGGAAGTGTGGTAGAATATATAGTAATAGATAAGAGCTCTGGCTGTGGACTTAGATCAGTATGGATTCAAGTAGAGAAGTACCTTCTCTACTTACTAGCTGTGTAATCTTGGCTAAGTTAACTAACTTGTCTAGGTCTTCATTTCCTCACAGGTAAAATGGAGATGTTTAAAATATTATCTATCTTACATTCCTCCCAGGGTTGTTTTGAAAACTAAATAGGTATAATTCAACTTAACTAGCACATAGTAAATCTTATCTTCTCCGCCATTATTGTTATTATCATTATGCTACCTGTCCTAGTCAGATTCCTATGATAATATGTGTTGTTAACTGCATCAACTATCTTTTACTTCCCCCAAAACAGAAAAAACTTGAAGGACTTTAACCCAGGCAACAATCTTCATAGCCCATCACATCACTAACTTATTACTGACATCATAATCTCCATAATCTTTGTAAATCTTGAGCATTTACCAAGACAATACTCTAGAAGTACTTTTTATCCCCTTCAGAATTCAGTTTAAGCTGCTGAAATAATATTCTTACCTTGGTAAATAATTTGAACTATATTTGTCAATGGAGTGAAAGCTATCCCCATTGAAAGTGCCTTTGGAGTTGCTTTGCTGTGATTCCTTCATGGCTTTAGTCAAGGATGATGAAGAAGACTGAGAAAGTGCTGTTCTGTGATCTTCTGTTTCTATTTTTGCCATTTTCAGCTAAGAATAAGGAAGAACGTTATTCAATTTAAAATGTAAAATCCTCCGGGGTTATAAATTGAGGCTGGGCATTAATCACAATTTACTTCTCATTATGTTCTAGACTATACAACAGTTGCTAAATGTGAAATCTGGTTAGGAATGAACAGAGATGAGAACCCAAGAAAGACAAAATTATAGATCTAAGTCATTCAGTATAATCCTACTTAAGGAAAAAATGATAATTGGTTGCAAAGTATTTTAATTTTTGTTTGTTAGAAAATCGCTTATTATACAAACTTAACATGAGGAATATGTTACTGAAAAGTGCAGTACAACACATTTTTTTGTCTGTCTTCATCCTTTCCTCTTTGAAAGCTACCTTCCTCCTGATTCTCATGGAACTGTATATTATGTAGCTTTGCTTCCCAAGCAGAGGAGTGTGCCCAAGGCTGGCCAACGTGCCTTCTCCAGACACAGCAATTGCTACCTCAGAGTCTCAATGAAGAAAACAAAGTAGTGCTCTGTTCTCTTGGAATGCTAGCTTTAAGAACAATATATGAAGCCAAAGCAGATGAAAGCAAAAGTGAGAGGTAGAGAGGGAATAAGAAGTGAGAGAGATTCCTGATGACATTTAAATCCCTAAAAACAACCACATCTCTTAAGTTTACTGTGTACATAAGCCAAAATTTTTTTTTCTTAAGCTAGAGATTGGGATTCTCTTATTTGCAACCTAGAAATCTTAAGTAACACACACCACAGACAACCTAAAATTTCTTAAGACCAAAACAATATGCCCATAAGAAATGATACCAAAGAAAGTTATAGGTTCCTTTTCAAGGTATAATCAGCCACTCACAATGCTGATAAACATGGCTACAAAATCTCATCTCTGGAGTCCCAAAGTTACATGACATACCAATACTAAGGGAAGGAAATAACTTGTAAAGTAATAAAATATATACTTCTACCTTTTAACTGTCATTCTGAGATAAAAGCATCCATTCATCCACAGATCATTTATTGAGCACCTACAATGTAGTTGGCTTGTTCAGGCACTTAGAATTTTTTAGTGAACAAAGCAAAAAAAAAAAAAAAGTCCCCTTTTGAAACTTACATTCTAGGGTAGGCAGATGGTAAGTAATAGATACGAGAAATGAGTAAGTTGTCAAGATATTAGGTGATAAATGCTATGGAAAAAAATTGATCAAGGAAGGTAGACTGGGAGAATGGGGGTGGAGGGAATTGCAATTTTAAATAGGTTTGTCAGCATAGGCCCAATTGAGGCGGTAATATCTACACAAAGACATAAAAGAGGTAAGGAGTTAGCCTTACAATATCCAGGAGTGAGAAGGCTCTACGGTAAGTATATCCTGCAGGTGTGAGTAGTAGTGAGAATGGATGAATAAGAGAGAATGTAGTTGGGATGCGGGTAGAAAGACCACGGAGGGGGTAGAGATAACATGAGTCCTTGCCAGACACTATTAGAATTTTGAGTGAATTAGAGAGCCCATGGTGTGTTCGGAGCAGGAGAGTAATATAAAATGTTTTTAAAAAGATAATTTTGGCTGCCTTGTTAAGAACACATCAAATATATAAAAATAACTGCATTTCAATGTCCTGATTTGTCCATAAATTAACATCTTCTAATATTTGTATAAATTCTTTGTGGTAGAGACTGCCAACTGGCTGCCAATATCCATTCCTTCCTTCTTCTATGATACTGGAATCCCTGATTTTTAACTGAGGCATATCTGGCTGCCCAAAATAAAGACCATTTTCTGGTCTTCCTTGCAGCCAGGTAGGGGCATATGAACAAGTCTGGCCAATGAAATATTAGTGGACATGATCCATGCAAAGAGTTTGCTTTTTCTTTTCCCTCATTTCTGCTACCTAGAATGAAGATATGAAGGTGGGCACTAGATGGTCATCTTTAATTTTGATATGATGCTGGGAATGAAAGCCATGCCCCAAGGAGGACAGAAGGAGTCTGAATCTCTAACAACCCAGAGCACTATATGAACCCTGGACTACCTGCCTTCAGACTTTTACATGAGAAATCAACTTGTGACTTATTCAAAACAACGTTAATTTGGATCTTTGTTGTGTGCAGTCAAACCTAATATGGAAACTCCTGATATCCCTTGAACTATGTTGCTTTCAAGAATCTAAAATATATGGTATTGGCTTGGAGCAAGGAAATTGGATGAACACTAGAATGCCTAGGAATTGAAATTTAATGAGAGTTCAGTAATTTGGGGCTTACCAATATTCCACAATCAAATGAGCTAATACCTTAAAGTAAATCAGTCTCTCTCTCTCTCTCTCTCTCTCTCTCTCTCTCTCTCTCTCTCTCTCTCTCTCTCTGTCATATTCCATTTCTGTGTAGAACCCTAATATTCCCCTTTCAAAGATCAAATGTAGGGGAGCTAAGAACTGGAGCCATAAAGACTTTCCTTAAGCACAGACCCGTAGAGCCAGTCAGATGATGAATGCAAAGGGATCATCAGTGATGATGTGGGTCAGCAAGAACCTATAGCAACACTAACAACACCAGCAGCATCAACAGACACACCGACCACTGCCAGGGCTCTTACTCATTTGGAAGCAGGCATCTGGAGGATTTCCCTTTTGAACTGTGATTAACTCCTATAGTTCTTAGATAATTTACAAGACACTGGGAGCTCAAAAACTATGATGCTAGACTTGCTGCTAAGAACTATATTTATACTCACACGGATAATGGAGGCTTTCAGACCTACAGCATGTAAGAAGAAAATGTCTTTCTCTGCCACTTACTAGTTATTTAACCTTGGGTATTATAACCTTTCTGAGCTTCAGTTCTTTCATTTGTAAAACTGGGTTATCCTCGTGGTTATGAGGATTAAATAAACTGGTGAACGTGAAAGCATTTGGTACAGTGTTTGGCACATGGTAGATATTGAAAAACTGTTAGATGAATCTGAATCTATATCAAAATAAGACAAGTTTCATAGATATGTTCTCTCTACATAGTTTAACAAGAGAAGTACTTTTCTCTACCCAGCACTGCTCTGGTATTCCAACTGGAGGCCATAGGGCTGTTGGCCTTCACACTTTCTCTCCCTTTCAAGCTTCTCACAATAGGAGGTCTGAGGTTCTCTTCTCAGGCTTCCATAACAACCACTGCCTGTTCAATTCTTTCATAGGTCATGTCCTTCCTAATTGGGGAATGCTTATAAGTGAAAAATCTAGCTGTGTATAGCAAGGCAAAATTATATGATTAGAGAGTAAATCACCTTAAAGAGCGAAATCCCTTGAATGTCCTGGTGTGTTTATTATAGAATTCAATTATTTAAAATCCAAAAATAAAATTTTCTCAGAACTATTCAAAGATATCTCTTGATTTAGAGCAATATTTTTAATTTTTACTTATGCATGACAACAACCCTAATCGTCACTAAAGGAGGTAATCATTTTAGTGATGGGTATAGTTTTTTGGTTTTTGCTTTCTTTTTTCATGTAAAACGGTTTTAGGATGCATTTAGGTGGAACGATCTACATAAGTGTGAAATCATTACCATAATTAAATGCAGTATTTCTTCTATAATATTACCATAAAAACATTGTCATCTTCACTAAATGTAGAACATGTTAACAGGTTAAGCAGAATATGCAGAATACAATAGGTTTCCAGATAATATACCTGCACATTGCTAATTAAATGAGAACTACTGTTAAATAGAAATTAAAGAAATAAAAAGTGTTAATTTTAACTTGACTGACACTAAATACTATGATACTCTAGGAGAGTACAGAAAAAGGCACTGCCTGGTGCTTTATTAACTCATGCATAGTCTATTCACTACCACAGTGGAAAAACACTGTTTTTCTTTACTTTCCTTCTCTTAATAATTTACATGAAGATAAGCTCTCCTCTCATGGCCATGGCTAGATCTACTCTTTAACCATTTTTTAAAAAAGGCATTCAAGTACACAGTGGTTAGGAGCCTGGACTCTGGAACCACCATGTTCCTGTCCACTTACTAGCTGTGACACTTGGACAAGTCACATAGTCTCTTTGTGCATTAGTTTCTTCATCTGTATAAAGAGGTTAACAAGAATAGCTCCTTCATACAGTTGATGTGCTAAGCACACAGTAGGTACCAGGTGTCAGCTATTAAAGAAGAAAGGCTTGATAGACTTCAAGTTGGGGCGCTAAGTACCAATAACAACCAGGACCTGGAGACTTTCCAAGGGGCATGCACATATGGACAGTTTAACGCAAGTCAAATTCCAGATCCTTGCATATATATATATATCTGTTCCTAAAATGCATCTGTCCAAGAAGCTGCCTGTACCGACTAGAGTTTGCCCTTATAAAGTATCTATTTTGTCAGTTTATAACAGAGAGAAAATTTTAAGTGCCCCCTTCAAGCTATACCATTAATATATACATTTACAATAAAATTTACTTGGTACTTGGTAACTGGTTAATGAATATCAAAAAATGGTAATATATTCATGCTGCTTTGAATAACTGTGTATTAAAACAATTATAATAGGTGAAACTAAGATGGCAGCATAGATAAACACCGGGAAATTGCTGCCTCCCACAACAACTTCAAAAAAACAACATAAAGACAAAATGGACATCATCCAGAACTACAGGAAAGCTGGCTGAGTGGAAATTCTACAACTAGAAGGAAATAAAAGCACACTGAGAGCCAGAGGAGCCGCGGAAGTAAAGTGCAGAAGTACGGAGGCTCGCGGGCGGAAAGGGGCTGGCACCTGAGGACGCCGCTGTCTTTTTGAATCGGGAGGGAGTCACAAGCTCCCGACTGCTCTTAACTCCGGTTCCAGGAAGTCTCTGGGGACCCAGGACTCATACGGGGAGAAACTGGACTGTCTGGCAGCGGACAGAACTCGGAACTTGAGGTCGGCTTTCCCTCAGAGGTTCTTGCAGCAATTACCAGGACACTGAGATGCGCGGCCCCTTAGGGCAGGGCTGAGGATCCGCCATAGCTGCTTGCTCCACCCTTTGATTCCCTGAGACCCTGCCGGGAGCCGGTCCATCCTTGCTGTTTCAAGGGACCTGGCATATATGGCATACGGTTCTTAATATGTTTGCTCACCTTCTTGGCGCTGTGTTTTAACCAAAGTCACCTCTCCGAGAAAGGTTGAATCCCCAGGTAGGGATTTTCCCCTGAAGTTAGGGAGGGAATAAAACCCCTCAACTAAGTGCCAGGCGGGTAATTAATCCCTTTAACTACGAATAATCATGCTTAAACTACATAATCTTTTCTCCCTGGAATGGAGATAAGAAACGCCCTAACCTTTGTAATAGAGATTGATAGGATTGAATCAACTGGTATAAATACAGTTGTAACAAGACAGAAACACTCAGAACTTAGAACAGAATCAAGAAGGCAGAACCTACACGGAGCCTAGAGACAGAAGAACTTCACTGGAGAGAGCATGCCGGAGGATCCTGGAGAGGGACTGGCCTCGGAGCCTAGAGACGGAGCCTAGTGGGAGAACATGGCAAGGGATCCTGGACTGAACCTGACTACAGAGATTGGCAGGAGAACCTGACTGGAGAGCCTGGACAGAACCTGGCTGGAGAACCTAGCGAGGGAACATGGCTACAGAACCTCGCTGGAAATCCGAAGCAGAACCTCTCTGGAGATCCAGACCAGAACTTGGCTGGAGATCCGGGCTAGAGATCCTGGCTAGGCTGCTGATCAACTGAACGCTGTCTCCGTGTCATTCCTTCTTCACCGACTCCGTCCACGCCTTTGGGAACACCTGGACCTGCTGGGGTTGGACCCCAGCAAGACCCCGCCCCACCCAGGCTGTGGCAGAGGCTTTTGCATATGAATGCCCAGGCCCTTTGCAACCTGAAAATTACCTAACTGCAGCTGGGCCAGACAGACCCAGAACTTCCAAGAGAAGGCCCAAGGCCCCACAGCGGCTTGCATTGCTTCACAGCTGGGCCTCATCAGGGTACCTCCAAACTCCAAAAAAGGAAGGGGAATCTTCAGTTCTCTTTGTAACTCCTGCTGGGTAACCTCAGGCAGAGGCTAAATTAGCACCTCCTTAGATCCAAGAGCCAGTGTACCCAGTTGTCAGAGGGGGACCATCCAGATTACAACTCCTCAGATCCATAAGGGACACACTCAGGGTGCAGACTCAGTGAGCACCAAAGCCCCACTGAAGCAAGTCTTGCCCCAGAAGGGTGTCTTCAGCACAGAAGTTCTCCCACTGCAGACACAGCTGATTCTCACTGCCAATTGGCCTGGAGGTCAATTCCTCCCAGTGATCCTACAACAATCAAGGCATAACTACAATAAGACTGTGCAAAAAGCCCACAAGGGGGTACACCAAGAGTGTCCACCTCAGGTAACTGGGGAGGCTGAGCCACTGGGCACTACAGGACACCTAGCACACAAAACCACTCTACCAACAGAGGGAAGCATAAAAAATGCGGAGACAAAGAAACAGGTCACAAATGACAGAAACGGAGGAAAGAAAACGACTGGATAGAGAGTTCAAGGCCACGTTTATAAGGTTTTTCAAGAATTTTATGGAAACCTCCGATAAATTTAGTGAGACCCTCGATAATCTAGTGAGACTCTCGAGGATATGAAAAAGGACCAACTAGAAATTAAGCATACACTGACTGAAATAAAGAATAATATACAGAGATCCAACAGCAGACAAGAGGATCCCAAGAATCAAGTCAAAGATTTGAAATACGAAGAAACAAAAAAGACCCAACCAAAAAAGAAAAAAGAAAAAAGATTCCAAAAATATGAAGATAGTGTAAGGAGCCTCTGGGACAACTTCAAGCGTACCAACATCAGAATTATAGGGGTACCAGAAGAAGAGAGAGGGCAAGATATTGAAAACCTATTTGAAGAAATAATGACAGAAAACTTCCCCTACCTGGTGAAAGAAATAGACTTACAAGTCCAGGAAGCGCAGAGAACCCCAAACAAAAGGAACCCAAAGAGGACCACATCATAATTAAAATGCCAAGAGCAAAAGACAAAGAGAGAATCTTAAAAGCATCAAGAGAAAGACAGTCAGTTACCTACAAGGGAGTACCCATACGACTGTCAGCTGATTTCTCAACAGAAACCATGCAAGCCAGAAGAGAGTGGCAAGAAATATTCAAAGTGATGAATGCCAAGAACCTACAACCAAGATTACTTTATCCAGCAAAGCTATCATTCAGAATAGAAGGTCAGATAAAGAGCTTCACAGATAAGAAAACTAAAGGAGTTCATCACCACCAAACCAGCATTATATGAAATGCTAAAAGGTATTCTTTAAGAAGAGGAAGAAGAAAAAGGAACTCTTACCATTTGTCACAGCATGGATGGAACTGGAGAGCGGATAAATACCACATGATCTCACTCATTTGTGGAATATAATGAACAACATAAACTGATGAACAAGGACTGATCCAGAGACGGAGAGGCATTGATTGGACTGTCGGGCCTTGGAGGGAAGGTAGGGGAGGGTGGGGGTAAGGGGGAAAGATCAACCAAAGGACTTATATGCAAGCATATAGGCCTAACCAATGGACACGGACAACGGGGGGGTGGGGGGGGCATGAGCGGGGGGGGTAGAGGGTAACGTGGGGATAAGGACACATATGTAATATCTTAATCAATAAAAAATATATTAAAAAAAATTATAATAAAAATTCAATCCTGAGGAAATTTTTCAATACTTACAATCTTATGGTCACAGGGCATTTAAAAATGTATAGTTATTGTATGATAGAATGGCCTATATAAGATTTTTGAGCATAAAATATACAATTCAATGGAAGAAATGTAGAAATATAAGTTTAAAAATAAAAGAATGTAAAATTTCCAACTATTGAAGAACTTGTTAATGTTTTATTTTTCCTATTAAAATTTCAATGATAAAGATTTTTGCAAAACATATACCTGAGAAAGGAAGATGGTGGCATAGATAAATGCTGCCACAACCACATCAAAATTACAACTAAAATACAGAACAACCATCATCCAGAACCACTGGAAAGCTGGCTGAATGGAAGTCCTACAACTAGAGAAGAAGAAAGCACACTGAGACTGGTAGGAGGTATGGAGGTGTGGAACGGGCTGCTCCGGCACCCACATGGGCTGCTTTTCTAATCAGGAGGGGATCATCTCTGTGAAGGCTGCCAAAGGAGGAGCAAGGGGTTCTAGCTCCACACCAGACCCCCAGCCCAGGGTCCCAGAGCTGAGGAAAGAAGTCCCTATAGGCACTAAGATCTAAAGGCTATAAAAACCAGTGCATATTGGGGCTCAGTGACACAGAAGCTCTGGAGACGCAGCTGTTCCTCTTAAAAGGCTGGCACCATGAACTGAACTTACAAGTTCCCACTTCCTCTGAGCTCCAACACCAGGGCAAGGCTCTGGGGAACATAGACACATATGAGGAGGAACTGGATTGTCTGGCATCAGGGCAGGAACTTGGGGACAGCTTTCTCCCAGTTGGAGGTGCTCGCAGGGATCATTATTCCTATGCTGAGACCTCCTCAGTCTCAGGGCTGACTGGCAGCTATTTCTGTTTGCTCTGGCCTGTGATTCCCTAAGACCGTGGTTGGCAAACTGCGGCTCAGAAGCCACATGAGGCTCTTTGGCCCCTTGAGTGTGGCTCTTCCTAAGCCTTCAGAGTACCCTAATTAAGTTAATAACAATGTACCTACCTATATAGTTTAAGTTTAAAAAATTTGGCTCTCAAAAGAAATTTCAATCGTTGTACTGTTGATATTTGGCTCTGTTGACTAATGAGTTTGCTGACCACTACCCTAAGATCCTGCCTCATCCAATTTACAACTTCACTCAAGCTGTGTGCTGCAGCTTTTGTATATGAATGGCTTGTCCTTGCTCAGGCTAAAATCTCTCAAACAAGCTGCAGCTAGGTTAGGGAGCTCCAAACCTATCAATAAAAGGCCCAAGACCCAGCACCAGGACCAGCCTGCTTTGCTTCACAGCTGGGCCTCATCTGGGCACTTTCAAACCCGATACGAAGAGGAGGAATCTGCAGATCTCTCTGTAGCTCCTGCTGGGTGGCCAATGGCAGTGGCTGACTTTGCACCTCCTGTGGGCACAGGGGAGAATGTCTCCTGCCATCAACCCAAGAATCTAGTGCTCCATGGACAGAATGAGAGAAAGAGAGTGACAGAGAAAGAAAGAGAGAGAGAGAGAGAGAGAGAGAGAGAGAGAGAGAGAGAGAGAGAAAGGAAGCACATGCTTTTTAATTTAGGGGTAGATAATGCCTTGCTAGCCCCTAATTGGTCCTTTCAAAAAATTCTGCCATAATAACATTCTTGGGATTAATTATATGCCTTACTGTCTTGTAATTGTTTATCTGCAAGCTGCCTGTCTTAGCAAAATTCATACATTTTAAAGCCCATGTCTTTCCCACACCCTTCCTTCCTTGCCCAGTTGGGTTTCCTTAGTAACTCTGACTAGCTGGTTTCCAGGTTCTACTTCCTCCCTGCTTTTATGGTTCCAATTCCTGACTACCTATCTTCCTTCTGTCTCCTCACTATCATCTATCTAATAATCAAATATTTATTTACAATTATTTCCAGACTTTAAAAAAGACAATGTTGTTTGGATTCAAATGTTGAACAAGACAATATGGTTCCTCCATTAGCTAAATTTTCAATATAATCAATGTAACAACAAGTTTAATTAGTCTTATTAAAACCAATTTGAATGATAATAACGAGTGGTTATGGAAATGCCCATAGTAAGATTAGAAAAAAACAAACAAGCATAAAAAATCCTTATAATCTCCTATCCTTGGAGTTAGCCACTATTATAATTTGTGAATGTGTGTTTCAGACTTTCACCTATGATTTTATAGAGATATAGTCTTTTCTTTAAATGAAAGTGTTACCATATTAAGTATATAGCTTATAGTATACAGCTGTGTTCACTTAATGATAATATCCTCACGTTATTAAATATTTTTTGAGAAATTATTTTTTATTACTTGTTTTTACCATCCTAGCTAATTGTTCCAAATGTTTCTAAATGTGATTAAAGCTGGGGTACTGTTAGGGTAGGCAGCTAGGAGTTAACAAAAGAAAAAGTAGCTAGACTGGAAGAGCCTGATTGAGTCTGTAAGTTATGGCTTAAGACACCCTAAAGGAAAGGCACATCCTCTGCCATAGGGGATTCAATCTCCACTCCCCAGATGATCAACTTTCCAACGGGGGGGGGGGGGGGGGCATAACTGGCCTTTAGGAGGGATAAGGAAAATTCCCTGACTAGGCACTTGAGCAGTAGGAGCCAAGATGGGGACCATAAGGTAAGAATTCTAGACTGGGGAAAGGATTGGCTTGGATAGGGGAGAGCCCAGCACAAGCCCACCATGAGCCAGGCTAGAGACTGGTTAGTTTGAAAGAAAGCTTACCTCTTCCCTAGCCCAAGGTAATGAAACCCTAACAAAGCACTTGTGTTTTGTGTTCTCTCTCCATAGCAGCCCTGTGGGTCCAAGTGCCACTCTACAGGCCACTCCACAGGCCTGGGTGGAGCAGTGCAGCTCCAGCCGAAGCACAGCTGAGAGCGGAGACTATGCTGGACTACCAGAGCTCTTAAGTTTTGGATCTTGACCCTCCTGATGGGCACTCAGGCTCACCAGGCCCAGGACTTCTTCCATGGCAGATGGAGCTAAGCCACGAGACACCAGGAACCTAGACACAGTCCTTTGTATTTGGCTCCAGCTCCCTTAAATCTTAACAAGGCACCTAATCCTCCTCGGTGCGGGTCCCCAAGGTGCTATTTTGGCAGCTCCACGAAAGAGCTGTGTTTCCACACTGCCAGCAGTTCTTGTACACACCTTTGACAAAAAATTGAGTAGTTCAATTCCCAGATCAAAATGTATGAGTACTTTTATTTTAAGGCTGATGATGTATTTCAAAATTGAATAGATTTTAAATGTACTAAGTCCTAAAACTACCAGAAATAGTATATGAAATCTCATCTAACAGCACCCATCACTAAAATAAAATATTATTCTTAACCTTACTGATTTTAGAATGATTCTCTGATAGTAAAATTTTAATTTTTCAAAAAAATTGTTTAAGTTTTTAATCATATCAATATTCAGGGAGGAATATTAAGGGATAATCAGTGAGATTTTATGGACTATAAATTATTTAATATTACTTATAAAATCATTTAATTAAAAAAAGAAATTCCTGTAATATAGAATATATATGTTGAACTTCTAAATATTTTAAACATAACCAAGTTCAAAATACCTAATTAGCCCAATGCTACCTTTCCCACATACTTATGAGAAGATATCCAATTATCTTGAAAAAGGCAATTAAAGTTACTATTAATAATCTTAATACTAGGACATGTTATAATTTATTTGATAATTACATTTCCCACAATGATACTGTCAACATAAACTGTGAAACTGTAGCTCCATCTTGTTTACAAGTATCAGAGACAATATGCTCACTATTCTGTTGTACTTAAATGTTGCATTGCAGTTTTTCTTAACAGGTAATACGTGACACGAAACATGTCTGATTGTATGCTTCATGATTTCCATTCTAATGTTTAACATTAAGAAATTATATTTATGTGTTAAAGATGTCAGAAAACAATTTTAAAAAATTAAGCTAAGAAAAATAATAACACCATGTCTTTCATTTTAAATACAAAATCAAATCTTTTGTTCATATATGGTTAAAGAGCCATCTGTAAACAGAAAAGCAAACTATTTACATTTTCTGATTTATGTAGCTAGCATTAAGTATTTTGCCTGTGTTTGTTTTATATTTTCTGAAATTTATTATGAATCAAAGTATTGTCATTAAAATCAGAAAAATCAAGAGATACCTTTCAAGATTGACTCATGAGTTTTAAAAATTCATTATTTCTATTCTTTATTCTGATTTGTATAACAAGGAAAAGTAAAATGTAATTATTTTTATTTTAAAAACATACTACAGAAAAAGATACCTTCTAAGCCAAGCTGAAGTTTACATTATTTATTGCTATTTTTATTCAAAACTATGCATTAGAATAAATATGTTTCTAAACACCAAGTTGAAAAGATGCTCTGAATTTTAGACAACATAAATACTAGGCAGTAGGTGGTTGCCATAGTAGCAAGTAAATAGGAGCATTAAAATACATGTAATTTTTCAATTGCATACACTTTTTTTCATAAATATGCATATTTTATAGGTAAAGGATTACTCAACTCCTGCTTTAGTTCCCCTTTTAGAGAAAGAAAAACACCCAACTCTTTAGAAATAAAATATTAGCGCCCTGGCCGGTGTGACTCAGTTGGCTAGAGTGTTCTCCCATGCACCGAAAGGTTGAGGGTTCGATTCCCAGTCAGGGCACATACCCAGGTTGCAGGTTGGATCCCTGGTCTGCATGTTGGGATGCAACTGATTGATGTTTCTTTCTCTATCCCTCCCCTTCGTCTCTCTCTCTCTCTCTCTAAAGTCAATAAAAATATATCCTCGGGTAGGATTAAAAAAAAGAAGATTATCATAGAAATGGAAAGGCTCAAAAAAGTTTTAAATACTCAATAAAAGATCTTAAGGTTTTCATGTCAATTTTCCAAAATGAAGACAGTAAAAAAAGAAAACTTTCATTCTATATTACTTTAATGGTAAGTTCTTTAGTAAGGGTAAAAACGAATAAATAACACCCACCCCCAGCATTAAATTCCCTTTTATTTTGCAAAGTTTATTATCCACATGGATTGAATGTAGCACTTGACCGTGGAAAGCTGAAAGCCCTCTTAATCACAAAGAAGCTCAATAAATTTAATGCTAACCACGAGCTACTATTTGAATAAATGATCTGAAAAATCATTGTACCAGTTTGCTAAATGTGGAATTCAAAGAGTACTTTCTCCCCTCCCTTTATTAAAATACAATCTTCTTATTTACAGGTATCCTAGAAGTCACAGATACATATTGATCAAGTAATCTGAATTTTATACATACAACTTAAGAGGGCTTAACATCTATACTAATTAAAGGGTAATATGCTAATTAGACCGGATAGACCGGATGTCTTCTGGATGTCCTTCTGGGCAAAGCCACGGTGGCGGGGGCCAAGGCAGAGGTGGTTAGGGGCGATCAGGCTGGCAGGGGATCAATTAGGGGCACCAGGCAGGTAGGCAGAAGCAATTAGGGACAATCAGGCAGGCAGGCAGAGGTGGTTAGGGGCAATCAGGCAGGCAGGCAGAGGTGGTTAGGGGCAATCAGACAGGCAGGCAGAGGTGGTTAGGGGCAATCAGGCAGGCAGGCAGAGGTGGTTAGGGGCAATCAGACAGGCAGGCAGAGGTGGTTAGGGGCAATCAGGCAGGCAGGCAGAGTGGTTAGGAGCGATCAGGCAGGCAGGCAGAGGCGGTTAGGGGCAATCAGACAGGCAGGCAAAGGTGGTTAGGGGCAATCAGGCAGGCAGGCAGTGGGGTTAGGGGCGATTAGGCAGGCAGGTGAGTGGTTAGGAGCGAGCAGTCCCTGATTGCGAGAGGGATGTCTGACTGCCGGCAGTTTGACATCCCCTGAAGGGTCCCAGATTGGAGAGGCTGCAGGCTGAGCTGAGGGACACCCCCCACCTCCCACCATGCACAAATTTCATGCACCAAGTCTCTAGTATATTTTATAAGGCTGGAGAGGGAAGCAGTTCTATAAGCCATGACATGAAGTTTGAAATCTATTAAACGGTACAGGTAAGTCAACCTAAACAGAACAAGAAAGCTGCTCAACTATTATTGGGAAACAAATCCTTCAAATCTGATTATATAAATCTGGACTTCCAGTTTGTAACAATAACAACAATTAGGTAAAATGAGAATTTAAACCTTTAAAAGATCACCATCTAGCTCTGGCCCGTAGCTCATTTGATTGGAGCATCATCCCAATACACTAGGTTGTGGGTTCTATCTCTGGTCAGGGCACTTACAAGAATCAACCAATGATTGCATGGATAAGTGGGACAACAAATCGATCTCTCTCTCTCTCTCTCTCTCTCTCTCTCTCTCTAATTGATTTAAAATTTTAAAATAAAAAAATCACCATCTAGCCAGGGTGCCAAATATGAGGTAACAAAACTGAGTGTTCTAGGGCTCACTTTGTGTTCGCACCTAGATGAAGTAGCCATGCACTGTAATGGCTAAGGACTGACTGAACTAGCCTGCAATAGGAACATCCTCATCAAATATTTGCATGATCCTACACTTTCATTGAGGAGAAATAAGGTTGGTTCCTCACTCCACTGAAGAAGATAGTAAATTTAAATTATAAGAACTCCAAAGAATGACCTAAAATGGTAGTCAAATATTTATGACTAACAAAATAGAATGGAATAGGTCACATGAATGATGTAACTACTGCAAAAGGAAAAAAGAATATCTTTTTTATTCCTGGTCCCTTCCAAACCCTGAAACTATTTCCTTCCACTTTCACCATTTTAAAGTAATAGGAAAATGTCCCTGGAGGCTACAAAAGGGAAAAAAAATACCCATCTTTAAAACAAGGGGGAAATCAGTTGGGTAATTAGACAGCTTAGTTTAACCTGGAAACATGCACTAACAAATTAAAAAATCAATTAGTAACAACTAGAAGCTCATAAAATACTGGAAAAGAACCAACATAGTATTTGAAAAGCCAAATATGACAGATGAACGTAGTATCTTTTCTGATAGAATGATAGGTCATATTATCAAGTACAAAGTGAACAGTATAATCTATTTCAGTGTTGTAAGCCTTTTTATTCTATACCCCAATCCAGGATAGAAAAAAATGGTTTGGGAAGAAAAGCATTTAAAAATTGGCTTCAAAGCTAAACCAATGGCTGTTGACACATCTCTCTCTTGAGGACCTGTTTCAGAACTGAGTCAATATCCTTATTGATGGCTACTCAGGAATCTTGGCCTCATTTATGTTTTGCTCCATTGCATCATATCCCTGAGATCTCTGAAATTAAAAACATTTGTTTCCTTAGTTTTCTGTCCAATTTGTTGACCTTTCTTTTCCCTAGTGATCTTAAATTACTTGTTGCTTCAACTAAGTGGTGCTCTGTTTGACAAGATGTAAACCCATTTTAGGTAGAAATTTGGGAGAGAAAAGGGGACTACTTCAACAGTGCCATGGTCGGACAGCCCAGGTTCCTATGAATTCAGGTATGGGCAGCAGTTCTCTGCCACAGGAAAAATATGTAAGATTTCTAAACCAATCTCACTCAAGGAAAAAGTGGGGACTTTTTCCAAAAGTCTAGTAGCTATGTTGGTTGGTGGTATGTTAAAACTGGGAAGAGAAGAGGAGGAGAGAGAAAAGAAAAGGAATTGAGAGCATGGGAACTCACTGTTCTGATTCTGTAAAGGCTGCTAGTTGAAACTGCTCTACAGATGAAACAGTATCTTAGTTGGTTATGAGACATAAAGACATATTTTTACAGTAATAACAATATTATTAAACTGGATTAATAATTGCTAGGGTCTTGACCCTTTTTACTGGTAATTTGCTTTTATCATTATAATATCTGAATTTTCCCTGAGGAAGTATGTAAAGAATTTTAGATGGCTCTCCACAACTTTCCAGACACAATCCATTTTTATTGATTTACTAGAGGCCCAGTACATGAAATCTGTGCACCGGTAGGGTCCCTAGCGGCTGCTGGCTGCTGGTGGGGTACTCCCTCCCTTCCACTGGCCAGCCCCACCCCATGGTCGAACTCCCAGATGAATTCCTGGTCAAGTGTACAATTTGCATACTATGCTTTTATTATATAGGACAATTATACTAGCATATAGATTATGCCTTCAAAAATTCCGATGGATCTAGGATGGAATACCTCTGTAAGAGATAGTATAACACAGAGCAAACTGTAGCAAAAAGGTCCAATAGCAGGACTGAAACAAGACATAATCCCATTGGTGCAATGAAATTCAACTCAATTCATTAAGTATGTATTGATTCCTATCTAATACCTATAATTAAGAGATTTCAAAATATAAGTTAATTTACCAAATATATTTTCAATCTTTTCAAATGTTGTAAGTTTGCCAATTCTCCATGTACTGAAAATTATTATCGAGTTTCAAGTTCAAGGCTGGGAACCAAGTAAGAAAAGCACTTGAGTCCTGATGACAACTGGCTTAGACTCATCTACCTAAAGCAAGAAACTGGGAAACAGGTATACTGTGGACTAAGATAAAAAAAAAAAGTTACAATGGACCTAGAAAAATCTCCTTTTACATCTGGTTAAACCTTCTTTTATCTTACTTCTCCTTTTTCAGGATTACCCAACTATAACCTAAGATGTGAGATCTAAATAGAATTTTAAAAGTCCAAACTTAAATACATATGTGTATGTTGTACCATGGAATTATTTTTCATTTTCTTGTACTGAAATAAGAAAATATATTTAAGTTTCCCTAAATGAAGGTAGAAACTAAATAAAATTAACATTCATAGAGATTATCATTGCAGAATAGGATTTATACTACCAATAAAAAATCATAGAGTCTTTCAAATTAATATATCTTACTGTCTTTCTCTAATGCTCCTGGTTCACCTGCAGCCCGTCAGACAAGGTAATAATGTATGATAATCACATGAAAATATACAATTAATATTCATCACCTCTCATTCCTCATCACTTTAGATGATCAGTAATGCAGAGTGAAAATGCTGTCAGATTTCTAATTGCTTTGTAATGGGCTTGAAACAGGGAAATCATTAAAGGCAAACAATCTGTCATTTGTCTGTTACTTTAGCTATCTATCATACAAAAAAACTCATTAAAGAAATTGCTAATTAGCTATGAAAGACTGTACTTATGGTGCATCTCCAGCAGATTAAAAAGTAATACTATGAATTGCTTTAAATATTTTCAAAATAATATTTTTGTGGAAATTCATCAGAGTCAATCTATTCTTCAGTATATTTTTTAAGCTGTGTGGTTTCATTATTTTGGCATCTAATCCATCATTATAAATAAAAACCCTTTAGCATATAAGATTTGTTATTCATCAGTCTCTAAATAATTAAATCGAAAGGTTGCAAGAAGAAGCTGAAATGTTAAATGTGTTTATTACTAGTAAACTGACTCAAGAAGTAAAAAATAGTGCTATAGTAACCCTGAGGCTAAATGAAGAATATATTTTAAAATATACCCTTATATCTCTGTGTATTTGAACTGTTGAGGTTGCGATGCTTCATTCATCTTAAATAATGCTATCATTATACAAATATTATATTCAACTATTGAAATTAAGCATAACCTTAAACTCTGCATAAGAGATCAACTACTTTGAAATTTTTGCAGATATTAACCAACACTAAAATGTTTCATGATATTACTAAAAATAATTTTAAAGAGGAAGACAAGTAAATTCTTTAAACATCTACACTGAATTTTACTTGTCTTATTAATGCTACCATTCTATATGAGGTACTTAGTACTGTATTTTAAAAATCTATAATAATTACAATAATCTAGTTTTAAAAACAAATAAGCATATAAACAAACATAATCCAGAAATGTTTTGTTAGCTATATAGTCCAATTGCATTTTATTTTAGAAAAATTATGAGAGTAACATAGATAACACTGTTATTTTGTTTTTCATTTTGGTAGTGATGAATTAAATTATGTATTTATTTCCTATAAAACATAATCTTAGTAATAAAGTCAAACTTCTTTTAAATATGTATACCTATTCATATCTATTGGAATGCACACACATTTCTAAACCAAAATGCAATGGCATGCTTACCCTGTTGCCGTGATATGTACCAGTGAATTCCAAGCTAACTTCAAAAGGTTCCATAACACTCTGGAAACATCTTCATTATACTCCCTAATTGACTTAGTAAACAGACTTCATATCAACTATTTAACACATTTTAATCCACAAATTAACACCTTTTGATCATTCAGATTAACCTTTCTTCTGTGAGTCAATGACATGACAAAAATAATATAAACTTTTAAATATTATTCAGGTTTAAAAAATATTTACAATGGAAGAATACTTTCTAAAAAAAATAGCATATAAATGCATTTCACCACATGGTCCTCAAAGTTTCAAATTTCAAGGTATTTGAAAAGCTCACAGAAAAGCCACAGTGGTCATAAGAACAAAGAAAAAAGGGGTAAAGAACTGAATAGGGGAAATAATAAGTTGGTATTACTAAAAAAAAAAAAAAAAAAACACAGAAAAATGTATATTATACAGAATTTTAAACATATTCATGAAAAGATTAAAACATCAGATATGAGGAAGTTAGGAAGACAAGAAAAAAATTCTCAGGAAAGATAAAGACCTTTAAGAGGGCAGAAACAAGCTTGAAAGAACATTGACAAAACTGAAGAAAAAAAAGGAAAACACAGCAACAGATGTGACAGCAAAACCTACTGGCATTTACCTCTTTGACTCTCATATTTCGTGCATTGCCTTACTCAAACTCAGTGAATGTTCAGTGATGATTATTGCTGAAAAGGTGAAAGAAAGACTAGATCAAATGAAGACAACCAGCAAGGAGCAAAAAGGCAAAAATGAAAAACCATTTCTGAAAGATGAGGCACGATTGTTCATTAGAGCTGATTCTCAATACTGTCTAAAGTTTTATGATAAGCTGTCCCCTCCCAAAAAATAAGTTTCTCTAATTCTAGCCATTCATCTCTCCACTCACTTGAAACATTATTTAAGCTTAACACTTCCATACACCTTCCTGGACTAGCCTAATTTTGATTCAAGAATTTCAATCATTCAATTAATCTGCTTTAGTCTATTCATGTAAGTTATTAACTGTCATAGTCCCTCTTATTTCCTTTGGCATAGTACTTTCCACAGATATTTCAGTTCCTTATTTACTGTAATAGTTGTCTACACTAATAAATTCTAAGCTTTTGAGAGGGTTACAGCCAACTCTGTCTTGTGTCTTTTGTAACAGAATGTGGGACACATAATAAACACGCAATAAATATTTATTAAATGAAATAGGGATTGAAAGCTATGTATGTACTATATCATTGTATTGTGTGTGTGTGTGTGTGTTTTATCTCATCATTAGTTAATTCTATCATCCCAGTAGATTCTAAATTGCTCTAGGGGCAATAATTTAATTTTAGAATATAGCCATAATATTCTGTGGTACTTAAATATAGCTTAGGTCACTACTATAAAAATCCTAAAAATTCAGAGACAAATAAGATCAAGGGAATTAAAAAAGAGTTGGCTAAATAAACAAACAACCCAATTAACAAATGGGCAGAGGACATGAGCAGACACCTCTCCCAAGAAGACATGCAAATGGCCAACAGATATGTGAAAAGGTGTTCAACCTTATTAATAATTAGGGAAATGCAAATCAAAACTACAATGAGATACCACCTCACACCTGTTAGAATGACTACTATCAACAAGACAAGTAATAACAAGTGTCGGAGAAGTTGTGGAGAAAAGGGAATCCTCATTCACTGCTGCCGGGAGCCGGTCCATCCTTGCTGTTTCAAGGGACCTGGCATATATAGCATACGGTTCTTAATATGTTTGCTCACCTTCTTGGCGCTGTGTTTTAACCAAGGTCACCTCTCCGAGAAAGGTTGAATCCCCAGGTAGGGATTTTCCCCTGAAGTTAGGGAGGGGATGAAACTCCTTAACTAAGTGCCAGGCGGGTAGTTAATCAATT
This sequence comes from Myotis daubentonii, assembly GCF_963259705.1. Taxonomy (NCBI): domain Eukaryota; kingdom Metazoa; phylum Chordata; class Mammalia; order Chiroptera; family Vespertilionidae; genus Myotis; species Myotis daubentonii. Next base: position 64,488,892 of record NC_081848.1, read on the forward strand.
TAACTACAAACAATCATGCTTAAGCTACATAATCTTTACTCCCTGGAATGGAGATAAGAAACGCCCTAACCTTTGTAATAGAAATTGACAGGATTAGAATCAACTGGTTTAAATACAGATGCAACAAGACAAAAACAGACAGAATTCAGAACACAGAACTTAGAACACAGGGCTTGGAAGACAGGACCAAGAGAGACAGAGCCTAGGCACAGAACCTACACAGAACGTTCTTTAGAGACAGAAGAACTTCGCTGGAGAGAGCATGCCGGAGGATCCTGGACAGGGACTGGCCTCGGAGCCTGGAGGCGGAGCCTGGCGAGAGAGCATGGCAGGGGATCCTGGACTGAACCTGATTGCAGAGGCTGGCAAGAGAGCCTGACTAGAACCTGGTGACTGAACCTGGCTGGAGAACCTAGCAAGAGAACATGGACACAGAACCTCTCTGGAGATCCAGACCAGAACTTGGCTGGAGATCCTGGCTAGGCTGCTGATTAACTGAACGCTGTCTCCGTGTCATTCCTTCTTCGCCGACTCCGTCTACGCCTTTGGGAACCCCTGGACCCGCTGGGGTTGGACCCCGGCACAGTGCTGGTGGGAGTGTAGACTGGTACAGCCACTATGAAAAATAGTCTGGCCATCCCTCAAAAAAATTAAGAATAGAGTTACCATATGACCCAGCAATCCATCTCCTGGATATATACCCAGAAAACTAAAAAACGTATATTTGAAACAATATATGCACCCCTATGCTCATTGCAGCATAGTTCATGGTGACAAAGGCATGGAGACAATCAAAGTGTCCTGCGATAGAAGACTGGATAAATATGCGGTACATACACAATGGAATAACTACTCAACCATAAGAAAAAATGAAACACTGCCACTGGGATAACATGAATGGGCCTTAAGAATATTATGCTAAGTGACACAAGCCAGTCAGAAAAAGCTAAGAACTATATGATTTCATTCATATGTGGGATATAAAACTGAAACTTGTGGACACAAACAGCAGTGTGGAAGGGGGTGGAGGTAAAGGTGGGTGTGGGCGAAGGAGACCTAATATATGGTGCTGTAAGATGATTTGACTTTGGTTAGTGGATACACAGTGCAATATACAAATCTTGCATCATAGAAATCGACACCTGAAATCTATATGATCCTATTAACCAATGTCACCCCATTAAATTTCATTTAAAAAAATAGTTGGCAAAGAAACCAGTAAAAGAGCCAGGTAAATATAATCCTAGGATAAGAAAAAATTAGCAGAAGTATACTGTAGCTATTGCAAATGTTATCCACTATTAAAAGCACAATTTACTAATATGATCCCAAATTAAAAATGTGTTAATGGGTGGCGGTCATCCACACATTAGTTTATGGACAGGCAAGTACTAAAATGACAAACTAAATAAGAATGTGACTTTTTTACTAACACTACAACCAAGGGTCTTAAGCCCCTGCTACATCTATAGCAATAGCTACCTTTAGGTATAGTACTTGATCAATCACCATGAAATCAAACATTTAATGTATTTCTACCTTGCTTATGTTTATGCTAGTGACATAGGAATGAAGTTTTTGCTCATGTTTTTAATTTATCCTGCAAACTATAGTTCAACAAACATTTGGGTTTTATTTCATTTTTCTAATTCAATAACTGGTGGCTTTTGTTTGCTCTGTATGGAAATTCCTAAAATACTGCTATAAATATCAAAACAAAATTTTAATTATTAATAACAGCAGCTAACTTTTACTGAGTACTTATGACTTTCAGGCACTATTATCTTTTTAATCCCCACAACAAATCTATGAGGGAAATACTATTATTATTCCTATTTTGCTTTGCACAGAGATTAATTTAAACTGTTCACATAATCAGTAAGAGGTGGAGTCTGGATTCAAACCTATGCATGCAGTTTCCAGAGTTTATGCTCTTAACCACAATGCTAACACAGTTTATATTTCTGAAATATTAATTTTTACATGAAATGGATAAATTACTTTCTTAAAATAAGGTAGTAAGAAATAAACCTATTCTAGGTACCCATCACTAAAACTCTAGAGAATGTGGCAAAATAGCTGGTGCTTCATTTTTTTGAGAGGTGTTCCTACCCTCAGAGATCTTACAATCCAATTAGAAAATCAGAATATACATTTGAAGTGTATAACAATACCCTGTAGGATAGGATGAATGCAAGTGAGTAGTACACACAGGGCTTGCTATGAAAGTTGAGAGGAAGAAAGTGATTTCCAAGGACTGGGAGATCATAAAAGGTCTGATAAAAGAGATAGGTCTTAAAGAAGGGATAGAAATCATAGGAGGAAGAAAAAAGCTAGGATATTATAATAAGTAAGGGGAACCTCGTGAATTATAGATGAAGTACTAAGAAAAGATTCAATCTATAATATCTATTATAATAAAAGCATAATATGCTAATTAGACCAGCCATCCTTCCGGACGACCTTCCAGATGAAGCTGGGGCTGCAAGGGAAGCCCGGGTCCTGGGTGCCAGAGGGAAGCCCGGTGCCAGCAGTTGGGGGAAGGAAGGCCTACTCTTGCATGAATTTCGTGCATCGGGCCTCTAGTTGTTTATATGTTTTATGTATTAGGTAATAGTGATGAGGTTGGAAAACTAAGGATCATATTGGGAAAGTAACTGAATGCCAGATTAAGGAGTTAGGACTTTATCCTCTTGACTACCTGCTCTGTTCAATACAGTAGTCACTAGTTAGATGTGGCTATTGAGCATTTGAATGTGGTTAGTCCAACTGCACTGTGCAGTTAAAATACACACCAGCTTTGAAGACTTAGTATGAAAAAAAGAATGTGTTATGTTTTTGTGTCTCCTATGGAGAACCTAATCTACACTTATAGCTTGAGATTTTTTTTTACTTTACTGTGTCATTCAGTTATTCTTTATAGTTCATACCATCATTAAATAATTGGCTATATTGAAATATTTTATTGAATGTGCTTAGGTTTATCCTGATTGCTCCTCAAACTGAGATTTTGTAGAAGAAAAATAATTTAAAAAAAGAAGGAAAGCAAATCTAAGCAGTAACAACAAAACAATCTTAACATTCCAAGTGAAATTAAATCATGCTGCCAAGAAATGCCATACAGTTTCTGCCTCTGGGCACAATGCAAGGAAGAAAGGTCAACATAAGGTAAGCAGTGCAAAGAAGATACAAGGTAAAAGCATAATGGAAATAAAGAGAGATGGAAGAGGTGAAAAAAACTAACCAAAAAGTTAACCGAGCAGTTTACTCTCCTTTTTCTGTAAGTTTCACAGACTGCTGCCCTGGGAATATACAGACTGCCCTGGGAATATACAGACTGCTAAAAACCATCTTCTGCTGCTCTCACAATTAGCTATTTGGACTTGATCTTTGGTTTGTTTCTTCAACTACCAAGTGAGAAAATAACACCTGCCTTACCTTCCTCAGTGGGTTAAAGTAAAAGTGAAGCGAGAGAGTAAATGTGAAAGGACTTGGAAGTGTGTGTGTGTGTGTTTTAAGCCAGTTGCTAAAATCTAAAAGTAACAATTTGGCTGAACATCTTTCCCAGAAAATTTTTTTATCATCTGAAAAAACAAACTATACGGCATAGGTTTTATTTCTCTTAATGTTCGAATGAGAACATTCTAAGAGACGTATAGGGACTTGAGAGGAATCAGTTCTCATTCTTCACCCCTCCGCCCCGCCCCCCCCCCCCCCCCCCACACACACACCGCCCCGCCATAGTGCATTCACCAACCACAAAACGGGGAGCAGCGCCGGGTAGAATGCTTTGGGGATGGCGGGGGCAGCCGGAGGGATGGGGGCAGGCTCGCTGGGACAGGAGAGAGAAGAGAGGGTAACGGATCAGGGAGAAGAGGGAGTTTAGAAGGAAGGGAAAGATGCCTTTCCCTATAGCTCAAGCACTTACTGCTGCGAGTCAACTCCTTAGAAGCGTCGACTGGGTACCATAGCAGTGACTGGTTACCATAGCCACCGCGTCCCGGAGGGTGGAGCGACGCTTCCGCGTAGTGCCTCGGCCACTACGCCTCGACTGGAAACGTGGTCACGTAAGTGCAATAACTTCCGGCGGAAAAAGAAGCCGGTTCCGAGTTTTGGCCGACCGGTAGCGAGGAGTCTGTTCCGACGCCTCTATGAAGTTTGGTAAGTTGATTTCGAGTGGAGCCAGGGGAGGGTACTCGCCTGTGGCTGACGATAGAGCCGCCTGTGAGTTCATTGAATTCCGAGGACCCATTTTTGAGGAGGCCTCGCTGTCTCCTGAAGTTCATAGCTGCGGGCAGAGGTTGCCTGGTGTCCGGGCTCCTGGCGGGGTCTCTGCTGTAGCCTGGAGACTCCCGACAGTATCCTCGGGGGGACGGTCTCAGGGGCCCCTGCGCGCTCCCCCAATAGCAGGGGGATTCTTGCTCGCTACCACCAGTGTGATGGGCTGTTTCTCGTATTATTCTTAAAAAATAATTTGGAAGAAAAGAAGCGAATTGGGACATTTAAGAGGGAATGCTCCCAAATTCATCTTAATTCTTTGGTCTTTTGCTTAAAAAAAAAATCGTTTTGTAAACATTTCTTAAGCCCCTTTAGTGTGTTTAGTAAGTACTTACTGTGTGCCACGTTTACCATAAGACCAGCAGAAATACCTTCTTAGAGGGTCATCCATCACTCGGGTTCATGACCGAATTCAGTTATTTTCAATGCTGTTGTATATTCCCTAATTTAAGACTTAAGAAGCGTATAGCATGAAACATCCAACAAGTTTTCCATACATGTCTGCACTGTTATACATGAAATTCTTGGAGTGTTTTAAATTTTTTTAAATTTATGTTAGAGAGAGAGGAAGGGAGGGAAGGAGGGAGGGAGGGAAGGAGGGAGGGAGGGAGGGAGGGAGGGAGGGGGAGAGAGAGAGAGAGAGAGAGAAGACAGAGAGGCACATCAATTTGTTGTCCCACTTATTCATGCATTCATTGGTTGAACTCAACTGGGTACCTTGTATGTACCTTGACCGGGTATCGAACCCACAACCTTCTCTTATTGGACAACGCTTTTTAACAAACTGAGCCACTCAGTCAGGGCTCTTGGGGTGTTTTAAACAAAAATATATGCTTCATCAGGTTTGCATTATAATAATGATTCACTTAACTAAATATCTAAATGTTAAGGAACTGAGAAAAGCAGTACTTGCTTATTTCATACATACATGCAAACTGTAATGAATTTAATTAATTGTCATCAATATTTTTATTCAGCTGATCAGAGAAGGCCCACTTGTTCAGTGGATGATGGCATTTGGGCAGATACCAAAAAAGGATTGGTACAGCATTCTGGGGGCAAACCCGTCTGCAAGTATGGCTGACCTAAAACAAAAGTATCAAAAACTCATATTAATGGTAAGTCTGTTCTTTCAGATTTTAAATCATTGGGGAGCGGGCGGGGGAAGGGGAAATCAGTTATTTTTATATGACCAGAAATTTGTTTCCATAAAATGGATATATGATATTCAAGCAGGAATCTTGGTATTAATATGGTGAGTTGAATCTTAGCTGGTTTGGCTCAGTGGATAGAGCGTCTGCCTGTGGATTGAAGGGTCCCAGGTTCAATTCCGGTCAAGGGCACATGCCCAGGTTGCAGGCTGGATCCCCAGTAGGGGGCTTGCAGGAGGCAGCCAATCAATGATTCTTTCATCATTGATGTTTCTCTCTCCCTTTCCCTTTCTCTCTGAAATCAATAAAAATATATTTAAAAAAATATATATATATATATGGTGAGTTGAAAGTTTCAATCATATTGTAAAAAAAAAAGTTAGTTTGAGGTGAGATAGAATGGCGATTTGGAGCAGGAGATCTGAGTTACCCTGTTTCTACCACTAACTGTGAGAACTTGGACAAGTTACTTTCCCCTGTATGTGCCTCTGTGAGGTATAATGAAATAATCCACGTAAAATGCTTAAAAGTGTGTCATGTAATAAGCAGCATTTGCATCCAGCAGCCACTAGTTATATATGGCTATTGAGCACTTAAAATGTAGCTTCTTCGTTCAAACTCAGATATGCTGAAATAAATATAAAATACAAATTGGATTTCAAAGACTTAGTACAAAAAAAATCTATTGTTTTGCTGATTACATATGGAAATGATAATATTTTGGATGTATTGTCTGATCCACATTTAAACAATATACGTGAATACATTTGAACACATAAGGAAATATATTATTAAAATTGATTTCATCTTTTTACTTTTTTAACATTGTATGTGTCTTGCACTTATATTTTCATGAGTGGATATTGAACTTTGTTAGATTTTTAAAAAAATATATATATTGAAGTTTGCATATATTAATTTCCTCCATTAATCTGTGAGTTCCGTTGATTTTTCATAGTGTTAAATCTATTTTGCATTCTTAGGATAAACAAATCTCATTCATGAACTATTATAGTTTTTATATGTTGCAGTATCCTAATTGCTGTTATTTTGTTAAGGATTTTTATGTCTAGATTCATGATGTCTGTGCCTAAATATAGTATCACAGATATGCTGGTTACATAAAATAATTGGGGAGTGATTACATTTTTTTTTCTTTTCTGAAAGATTGTATGAGATTGTCTTTATTTTTTATTTAAATGTTTAATGGAATTTACTAGGCAGTTATCAAGAATTTGTCCATTCCTTTATGAAGTTAAATTTATTATCATAATGTTCATACTGTCTTCTTATTCTTGAGTTGCTATAAGGTATAAATTTATGTTTTCCCTTTTATTCTTTACATTGGCAATTTTTAATTTTTTTTTTCCTAGTCAGTCTTGGTAGAGGTTTATCTCTTTTATTAATCTTTACCAAGAACCAACTTTTACTTTGTTGATTTTTTGGTATTGTTTGTCTCTTTTTCTTCACATGATTTCTGCTTTTAATTTTATTATATCCTTCCTTCTACTTACTTGCTTCTCGTTTTCCAAGTTATTAATGAAGAAACTTTCATTGTTGTTGATTGTACACCTGTCTTCTAAGCCAGAAGCACAAATTTTGATGTGTATATTCATTATCATTTAGATCAAAATATTTGAAAATTTCTCCTGTAATAGTTTTCTTTGTCCTGTGGGTTATTAAGAAATACATTATTTAACTTGAAAATATTGGAAAATGTTCAGATCTTTCTATTACTGATTTCCAATTTAATTCTGTTGTGGTTAGAGAATGTACTTGGTATGATTTCATTCTTTTGGAATTTATTAAATCTTTTTTTATGGCCTAGCATATGGTCTATCTTGGTGAATGCTTCTAGTCACTTGAAAATTTGTACTCCATTATTGAATATAGTGTTCTGTAAATATCTACTAGGTTATGTTGATATGTTGTTCAAATATTCTATACTAGAGGCCCAGTGCACGAATTCGTGCACTGGTGGGGTCCAGTCAGCCCACTTGATGGGGGCCATTGGGGCCAGGCCAGCTGGGGTGAGGGGCCACAGGCAGTTTGCTGGCTAGTCCTGTCCCCAATCAGGGTCTGGGTACCCGCTCCTGGGCGGGGATGACCAGGCCAGGGGCCGTGGGAGGTTTCCTTGCTGGCCCCACCCCCATTGGGGTGGGGGACCCACTTAGGGGCAGGCCAGCCGGGAGAGTTTAGTCCATTTACATTCCTCCCCACCCCCACCAGCTTTATCTATAATAATAAAAGCATAATATGCTAATAAGACTGGACATACTTACGGAAGAAGCCAGGGCTGTGAGGGAAGCCGGGTCCTGGGTGCCAGAGGGAAGCTGGTGCTGGTAGTTGGGGGAAGGAAGGCTACTCTTGTACGAATTTCATGCATCAGGCCTGTAGTTGAGATATAACTGGCATATATCATTGTGGAAGTTTAAGGTGTACAGTGTGATTATTGATACACATATATTTTGTGAAGTGATAGCCACAGTAAGGTTTGTCATCTCACATAGTTACCATTGTGTGTGTGAGGGGGGGGGGGGGTGTAGAACCTTTAAGATTTACTCTCTTAGCAACTTTCAGGTATACAGTGCAATTGGTAACTGTCGTCACTGTACTGTACACTAGATCTCCAAATTATAATTGGAAGTTTGTATTTTTTGACCATCTTATCTCCCCCACCCCTTAGTTCATTTACATTTTATGTAATTATTAGAGGCCCGGTGCATGGATTCATGCACTGGTGGGGTCCCTCGGCCTGGCCTGCGGGGATCGGGCCAAAAACAGCTTTCTGACATCCCTGAGGGGTCCCAGATTGCGAGAAGGCACAGGCCAGGCTGAGGGACCCCACCGGTGCATGATCAGGGTCAGAGGAGGGATTGTGGGAGGGGTCCAGGGCATGTCCGGCCCATCTTGCCCAGTCCCAATCAGCTGGACCTTAGCAGCAAGCTAACCTATGGTCAAAGCGTCTGCCCCCTGGTGGCCAGTGTGTATCATAGCAACTGGTCAAACAGTTGAATGGTGGGGCACTTAGCATATTAGGCTTTTATTATATAGGATTGACAATATTTGAGTTTAAACCTATAATCTTTCGATTTTTAGATTTGTCTGATTTGCTCTTTGTTCCTCTGTTTTGCCTTCCTTACCATCTTTTGGGTGAATCAAGTATTTTTTCAAGAATCAAGTATTATATTTGTCAAGTTTTTAGTTTAGTTGTGTACCATTTTCACTTGATTCTCTATTATACTTATCACTAGAGGCCCGATGCATGAAATTTGTGCAAGGGGCTTGGCCCTCGCAGCCACGGCGGCTTGCCTCAGCCCTTGTAGTTGTGGTGGCTTACCTTGGCCCTTGCCGCCCCAGCTTCGTCCAGATGGTCATTCGTCTGTCTGGTCTAATTAGCATATTATGCTTTCATTATTATAGATAGTTATTTTAAAGTTTCTATCTGATAATTCAAACATCTGGGTCTACTCTTCATCAAATTCTATATCCTTTCGTTATGATGGATCACATTTTCTTGTCTCTTTGCCCATCTTATTTTTTATTAAATGCCAAAAAATTGTTTGTGAATAAATAATAGAGACTGAGGTAAATAATATATTCATGGGGAATGGGCATGCCCCTTTTACAAGGCAGTTTGTGTGGCAAGGTAAGTCACTTTTATCATCCTTTTGAGTTCTCTTTGTTTTTTCCCTTCCTCTGGTTGTAGAGACTCTCTCTTTTCATATATTTGGTGACCCTTTGTTGTCTGTTCATATTTAAGAATGAAGTGTTACAAACTTATTTGGAGGTTCCTATGCACAATTAGTGGCTTGCATTAGGCAGGGCCAATCATTTTGTTGGATGACCTCACATGTGCAGCATCTGAATCTATATCCGAGAGGGGAATTCTCAAATTGTCTGCCTGGGAAGATGGGAACTTGGATTCGTGCCACTCCCTATGTCAACTTTTTCCTTTGATTTTCAGTGCAAAATTGCATCCTACCCCTCAACCTGATGCTCCTGAATCCAGAACCTTCTCTGGTCTATCTCTTCACACAGTAAACTTCTGATTTTCTGCTATGGCAGGAGAGAGTAGATGTCTGGCTTTATGATGAGGAGTAGAGCTGGTATCTAATTATTTCTTCTAAAGTCTGAACCAGTCTTCCTGCTGATTTAGTCATGTCCCTCAGCCCAACGTTCAAACGTACTTAATGCCCCTGTTTTTTGAGCATTTCTGGCCTCTGCATGAATGAGCTCACCTCTTGTCTCTTGCTTCAGGCTTAGGTTTCAGTTTTCTCAAGTAGATTGAATTGGTTACCATTTATTGATCCATTTTTGGTGTCTCTCACCTACTTTTTCTCTTCTCTCCTGTTGAATTTGTTCTTACGCATTTATACCTTTGCCTTTAAAAATTATTATTCTAGCCCTAGCCGGTTTGGCTCAGTGGGTAGAGCATCAGCCTGGGGACCGAAGGGTCCCAGGTTCGATTCCGGTCAAGGACACATGCCTGGGTTGTGGGCTGTATCCCCAGTGGGGGACTTGCAGGAGGCAGCCGATCCATAATTATCTCTCATCATGGATGTTTCTATCTCTCTCTCCTTCTTCCTTCCTCTCTGAAATCAATAAAAATATATTTTTTAAAAATTATTATTCTTTCGCAATTATTTTAGTAGAGTTTTGGGAGAGACCAGGGATAAATGTGCATATGAACTTGCTATTTAGTAGAAGCCCTGAACTATTCTTATTTCCCTTTAGGGGCCAGATACCCTTCCTTGGCCATAGGCCTTTGCATTTGCTTCTGTCTCTGCCTGGTGCACTGTGCCCCTTCCCCTACCTCGCCTGATGAACTCTTACTGATTGATTCAAAATTATCTTAGTTGTAACCCCTGCTGCCCCCATCCCTGCCATGTTTCCCTTCCTGGTGGATACCCTCCCCCAGTAGAAGTGCATTTAGGTTTATTTGTCTAGGACAGGAGAGGTATTGCTGGCAGGTAAGGAGAATGAAGGTAGCTGCATTGTGGTAAAAAGTTTTTTCTGCTTTTCCTTTTAAAAGATAAAGAGAGACTGGAGCATGTTTAAGTTTCATGAGAAATAGCCAAGAGAAACCTCCGGATTGAAATGTTAGGAGAGAGAGAATAATTGACAGAAGGCAGAAGGGGGTGTGACCTGAAGCATAGGTAGAAGGGAAAGAGAAAGGAGGGACCTGTCTCTGTTTTTACTGGAGAGAAGGAAGAAAGGATGGGTGCAAGAGCTGGTTCATTTGTCATTTACATGGCGGAAGTTGATGAGCTCTCATTTGGTGGCTTCATTTTTTCTCTCTAATAAAGAAGACAGAGTTACCTGTTAGAGGTGAGAGAGGGAGTAGTGGAACAACAAATTATAGGAGAGAGAATTTTAACAAGCGTTATTCTGCCAAGAATCCCAAAACGCAGCTATGCATATTATAGCAGCAAGGAGTCTTGTCTAATAACTAATTGTACAGAAGACAACCAGAGATATAAAGAGACACCACAACAATCCGCCTGACATTTTAGCCTCTTTTTGCCTGGGTTGCAGTGTCTTTGGTCCCTGTATTACAGCTTAGCACAATAATTTATATTCATAATTACGGCTATGGGTTAAATTACATTCAGCATATTCTGTTTAAGAAGGTGAGGAAGTATGCATTAGTAAGTATATAATTAGTAGCATGTGTACTATACTTCATAATTTTTTCTTTACAATTTACAAATGCTTTCACATCTTGCCTAGTTTATCCTCTCAGCAGTCCTCAAAAAGGCAGGTAATATTATTATCCCCATGTTCTCAGTTGAGAGAGCCAAGGCTTAGTTACAGTTAAGTGGTTTGGCTACAACACACAATTAGTAAGGGGTAAAATCTGGGCTTGACCACATATCTTTTGCCGCTAAATTCTCTCCCATTATGTCAGTTGTTTAAAGGCATAATATTTGGTGTTCTGGATTTCCATGAGACACCTAATTCACGTACAATTGATGAAGTATTTCAGAAGGTCAGACATAATTACTACTCTCTCTTTTAATTTTGAAAGAATCTAGATTATATATGGCTTAAGGAGTGAAACTTGTTTTCTTAATATTCTCTTTTGTATGAGTTTAGAGTTTCAAAAAGAGTTATGAAGCAGAAAATTATAAGGGGAAAATCATGCTATTTATTTTGCTTATTAGATTTTTTTTTCAAAAATGGACTTTTAGTTTATATTCTTGCTTTTCAATTTGAATTACCACATTTTCTCTGACTTTCAACAATGTCTCAAAAACAGTTGGAAAATAAAATTACATTTGACAAATACCATTCTGTATCTAATTTTGTAAAAAGGCATATTTATTTTGTGTACTTTTCCAAGTTCAAAAGACTTTGAATTTAACACCTACATAATTAGTTGTTGGGGTAAAATATTGCTAAATCATAAGCTGCTAAGTTTACAATACATGTTGATTTAGCAAATACTGTTTCCTTATTTTACTTTTTGTAAATATAGTGCTTATTCAAGGTCCCAATTCTGAAAAGAAAAATTTATTGACTGAGATATTTTAGAATTGCTTAAAGATATATATATAAATGTAAAGTGCAGAATTAGCCTGAAAGACATACTGGTATTTCACATACCATCGTGTGTTGCCTAATAATTTACTGTAAACAAATAATAATGATAATGACTCAACATTTCCTAGCAGCATTTTATTAATAGGGACTTTACTTATTAATAAAAGTACATTGCTCTTTTCTCCTTATGAATCAATTTCTAAAATATTATTTTAGTTTTCTACTAAGTTGAAGAATAAACCATTGCTTTGAAATGGTTTAACATCAATAATGATTAGTTGTATTATTCCTATATTTTTGCAGTTATGCATATAAAAATTACTATTTACTGAGAATAAAGTTTGCCTCCAAAAACTTTGTCAAATTGAAAATTGGGGGTCTTTTCCCATTGGTGCTGATAATATTACAGGATACCTTTCAACTGGAAAAGAATTATTGTGTTGGAAAATTATATGCTGTTGTTACTATAAGTTCCATAATCTTAAAGAAAATTCATGTATTTTGAGGTATAAAATGACACTTAATACTTATATGGCCATTCAGAGGTTCTGTTTTAATTATAAGTGGAGATATATATATTAGGATTAAGCTAGTTCTATAATACTAGAGGTCTGGTGCACAAATTTGTGCACGGGTGAGGTCCCTCAGCCTGGCTGGCGATCTGGACTGATCTGGGGAGGTGGGGGGAGGCCGCCTGCTGAGGGGAGGAACCGTGGGAAGTTGGCCCAGCAGCAATCTAACCAACAGCCGATTTCATTAGGAATCGGGCTCCCTCCTCCCTCCTATCTGGGCCTGGGGTGTGGGTGAACCAGATTTGGGGCTGTCAGGGCCCCAGCAGCAAGCTAAGGCATGGCCAATTCCATGAGGAATCGGGCTCCCTCCTCCCTCCTGTCTGGATCTGGGGTGCAGGTGAACCAGATTCAGGGCTGTCAAGTCCCCAGCAGCAAGGTCTGGGTCAGTGCGCATCATAGCTACCAGCTATGTCTGATCATAACAGTCACTTAGGCTTTATATACATAGACTAGAGGCCCGGTGCATGAAATTTGTGCACAGGCAGGGGGACTCCTCAGCCTGGCCTATGTTCTCTCGCAATCTGGGATCCCTCAGGGGATGTCAGGCCTAAACTGGCAGTCGGACAGCCCTCTTGCAATCCGGGACACTGCATGCACCAGTGACCATACTTTTCATACAGGTAAAAGGCATCTTGCTATTGTATGGGCAGCTACATTTTTTTTGCCCTGATTATAAAAAGTAGTACATAACAAGATCCTTCTGAGGCAGTAGTACCATTTTCCCCATCTTATGGATGGAAAAACTGAAGCAGAGAGAAGTTAAGTAATTGGCTTTGTCACACAGTTATGTGTCCAAATCAGGGCTGACCACAAAATGTGCAAGCCAGAGTCCATGCATGTCATTGCTGCATGATCCTGTTTTTTCAGTGTTAGGGTAGCCTTGCCAGGTTTTAATTTTTAAATCTAAGAGACTGTTCCCAATATATAGGGTAGGGTTCCTAGGCCTGGCCGGCGATCAGAGCCAATCTGTGGAGCGACCGGCAGGCAGGGTGATTGGGGGTCCCCACTGGCACCTGCCTTGGCTGGTGGCCTGGTGCTGCCTTCTGGCTGGCTCCATCCCCCGGTCACTGCCGCCGGTTGCCTCCCTCTTGGGGCAGTGCGCATCATAGAGACCGGTCGTTCTGCCATTCGGTTGATTTACATATTAGGGTTTTATTATATAGGATATTTTAGAATCTTGAAAAAGAAAGTAGAAAGGATATCTGTGCTATATAAAGTTGGAGAAGAATTATCACATGGGAAAAGAAGGGAGCTATGAATAATTCCTTAAACAGGTCTTTTGACTACTTTACAAAATGAAGTGACCTTGATTATAGAAAAGAAATGTAGGCATGGAGACTTTTGTGAAAAAATCTAGGAGTGTTGTAAGTAAAAATCAGAAGGTTATAACTTGTAATAAACAGTATAATTTTTGTTGGTGTGGTAAACTGTTTAGCTATCATCCAGGTGTTATATAGGATGCAAAATATCCTATATAATAAAAGCTTAATATGCAAATTGTCCCCTCAACCAGGGGGCGGGGCAGCAGGTGGCCAGGGGAAGGGAGACCCCCCAGCCAGCAGCTGGCAGCTGCTAGGGACCCTACTCATGCATGAATTTTGTGCACTGGGCCTCTAGTTTAACAATAAATTACTTAGGTATTTCATGGAGACACTATTATAAACTAGTTTCTATTGTAAAAGTGGTAGGATTAAGATATTTTAAGTGAACATGGAAGTAATAATTTCAGCTAACACAGCACTATGTATCAGGCACTGCTTTAATCAATCTATGTGTATTTACTCATTTAATCCTGTGACTTGAGATATAATTATTATCTCTAACATATAGATGAGGAAATTGAGGCTCAGAAATTAAGTAATACATTGGTTAGTGACAAGAAATTATGATGACAAGAAATTACTCTCTATATATTTTGAAAACTGGGTAAATAAAAAAGAGGAGTTGCCTTATCAATGTTTTGTTTTCCTTCCCCACTGCATTCATGCAGCATTAATAGATTTTACCTCTTTAGAGGATAGGTACTATTTATGTTAAAGGTGCAGAATAGTGAAGGGTTAAAAATGTGGGTTCTGGAGATAGTTTCCTGGGTTTGATTTCTGGTTCTGCCATGTATTAGTTCTGTGATTCTGAGCCAGCTCCATAACTTCAGGCCTTTTTCCTTATCTGCAAAATTAATGTGAATCATCATTTATTCATAGCAAATATTTATTGAATGCCTACTATGTGCCAGCTCTTTTGTAGGCATTTAGTAACTAAATTAGGGGCCCAGTACGAATTCATGCACCTTGAAAGAAACTGTGAGTCACAAGGCTACGGTGGGCACAGGGGCGAGTCTCGGCTCATCCTTCGAGCTCCCACCCAGTCCCTACCTCCATGGCCCCGGTCCCCTGTCTGTTGGCAGCCCCACTGATGGCGCAGAGTGATTGGGGCCAGCACCAGCAGTGGGTGCGAGCAGGGCCAGCGCCATCAGTGGGTGTGAGTGATGGCTGTTGCCCTGATCACCCCTCAGGAGCAGGGGGATGTGGAGAAGCTCTCACAGGCAATTGGGGCTGGCAGCCACCACTTACACCCACTGACGGTGCCAAGCTATTGGGGCTGGCGCTGGGCGCCAGTAGTGGGTGTGAGCGGGGCCAGCGTCGGCAGCAGGTGTGAGCACAGGTGGGATTCACGGGAGCAAAGAATTTTCAGTAACCACCAGAGGCTCGACCCAATAATAGTGACTGGCGTCCCGCCTTGGTCTGGTGCCCCTGCTCACCTCCACCATCCCACTGTAGCCGACACCCACCATATTCCCCGTGTGCCCCCTGGTGGTCAGTGCACATCATAGCGACTGGTTGTTCAGTTATTCAGTTGTTTGGTTGTTCTACCATTTGGTCTATTTGCACATTAGCCTTTCATTATATAGGATATCTATCTCAGAGGGTCATTTTAAGGATTTAAATAAATTATTCTTATAAAGCATTTAAAACAATGCAAAAATATTAGATAGTAAACAGGTGAACAAAATTGTATGTGAACATTTATATGTCTACTATTAGGCATTTTATATATTGATATATATTTGAAGACATAAATTCTATTTAAAAAGATTAAACAAATGATAAGAAAACTTGTGTAAAATAATAATGCTAAACAATAATTGAGAAGGGAAAAGTGAAAATTTTAAAGATACATTTACATTTAGAATTTTCTTATGCTTTGGTGTACATTATTTACAGTGTGCCAAAATATAACAAAACAAAAACAAAAAGACATTTTGCCCAGTGTTTCCCAAAGGAATTAATATTACACTTTTGTTAAAGTTTTGGAATTTACTAGAGCGTTGTTCCACTTTTTTTATTGGGGGGATGTCCCTCAGCCCAGCCTGCACCCTCTCCAATCTGGTACCCAGGACTGCTGGCTCCCAACCGCTCACCTGCCTGCCTGCCTGATTGCCCCTAACTGCTCTGCCTGCCAGCCTGATCACCCCCTAACCACTCCCCTGCCAGCCTGATCGATGCCTAACTGCTCCCCTGCCAGCCCAATTGCCTTCCCCTGCTGGCCTGGTTGCTCCTAACTGTCCTCCCCTGCTGGCCTGGTTACCCCCAACTGCCCTCCTCTGCTGGCCTGGTCACCCCTAACTGTCCTCCCCTGCCAGCCTGGTCACCCCTAATTGCCCTCCCTTGCCAGCCTGGTCACCCCTCACTGCCCTCCCCTGCTGGCCATCTTGTGTGTTGGAGTGATGGACAGTTTGCATATTACCGCTTTATTAGATAGGATGCTGTTAACAAAAATGTTATGCATAATGTTTAGTTAGCACATTTTGAGTATAAGTGAATTGCCTGGCTTTACATCAGGGGTCCTCAAACTTTTTAACAGGGGAACAGTTCACTGTCCCTCAGACAGTTGGAGGGCTGGACTATAGTTTAAAAAAAAACTATGAACAAATTCCTATGCACACTGCACATATCTTATTTTGAAGTAAAAAAACAAAACGGGAACAAACACAATATTTGTATTTGCATGTGGCCCCTGGGCCGTAGTTTGAGGACCCCTGCTTTACATGATTTAAAAATAGTAACTATCATCTTGGAAGGTATTTTAAAACTGTGCCGTCTGAAATATGAAACAGCTTTAAAATTTGCCTTCAAGTAAATCATAGATTTTTGCTCATTTATTACATTTTACTTGTTACTAACAGGTTATTTGTGTTTTGACTTATTTTTCCTTTATGTTCCAATTAATTTATTCTTAATTAGAATACTTTATATTACATATATGTATTCTTGAATTATCTTCTATATCACAAATACAGTTAATGCAGGTGTGCCCAGTTTTCTACTAAGTAAGGGTCAAATATATTCTTACCCTCAGTAGGAAAAAATAAAACCCCTTCTCATGATATTAGGCTTTTTGAAATATTGTCTATAAGTTGCGTATTATCATTTGTGCAGTGTGTGGTATGAGCTAGCTCAGAAAAGAGGTGTCTTTTTTCCTGAAGCAACTTAAACTAGCCATTACTTTTTAGCTATCTGAAAACATTTAAAAATACAAAATAAAATTCTTACAATCCCTGAAGGTAATCCAAGACATTTTGTTTGAGAATTACACTTTTTAAATTCATTAAATGTATGGATTTAGAACTATTTATGAGGATCAAAGCAATCTGAATTTGTCTTCAGTTATTCATTCATCCTTTCACTCTACGTCTGTTAGGGTGAGTACCTATTACATTTCTAGACACTATTCTGGATACAGTGGACGAGAGATTATTGTTAGGAGGAAGACACCGATGTTTCAATCTAGTGTCCAGTGTAATAGGTGCTATTGAATATACATCAAATAAATTCTAACACGTGGTGTTGTAGGGAAGCCTGTGTGTAGCATAGTGATTAAGAGTCCTGGCTTTGTATCACTTTGCCCTGGTTTTGGGTCTCACTTGTGTCATTTATGATCTGTGTGATCTAGCAGGAGTGACTTAACCTCTCTATGCCTCTGCAAAAACACAGATAAAGATTTTTTTATTCTTTATTTTTTTCATAAAGATTAAATGAAATAATGACTGTAAAGCATTTAGCCAGTGTCGTGTTAAGCCAAAAACATTAAAAATTGTAAGCTTATATTTTAGATGTATTAAGTATTCATAGCTGTATATTCTATACATTTATACAGGCATATTGCTGTACAAAGTTGTATTCATGAAACTCCAAATACTATACTGAATGAAAAAAATTAATGATTTTCGAGAGTAGTTTTGGTTAAATGGCATTTTCACATTGTCTTTAGACATTGATACTTATGAAAACTCATCCTCCTCTGTAAGTGTTCATTTACGCTTATTAGTGTTATATTGGGAAATTAGTGCTATTACTGGATTTCAGGAATGGAAGAGCAAATTTTGCATGTAGTTTGTGGAAGAGAAATCTGCCCCACGTCTTCCCCGGGTTGCTATAAAGGACAAAGGCCAGGAAGTGTGGGAACATATCCTTCCCACAGGGGGTTTAGCTTCTCACCCTGATATAACAGAATGGTCTCTGCACAGCTAGGCGTCAGACTCAGTTTCAGCTTTTGTGTCTATTCCAATATCCTGTTCCTTCTTCCTCTAGTCAGCCCCTCTCTGATGTGTGTAACCACCTTAAGCCAAATGGGGTTACCAAAACAAAAGTTCATTTCCAGTATACTTTCTAGGATAGGCAAAATACCCTTGGAGCAAAAGCGCCTTTCATCCTTTGTCCTTGGTTATATGTTTTTCCTTTATTTTTGGTCCAGAATTCTTTACTGTCTTGTCAACAATGCTTTCAAGAATTTTTAAAAAATATTTTATTCAGGCCTGCCTCTCCTGCCATACCCCATTAAAAAATTAAATTGTATCAAAATATGCTTACTCACATTATGTCCTTTGATTTTTACAAAACATTGAGCTTTATAGACAGATAATGTATTCATTAACTAAATATGTACTGTCTTGTCTGTGCTGGCATTGTGCTAGGTGCTGTAGATGTAGTTAGTGGAAAAATGATGGATAAAGGGCCTTACTTCCTTGAGTGGCTTACAGTTTAGCAAGCATTCTTTCTATTCTTCAAGTGAGGACATTTTTTACAGTGGAATAACTTTTCTAGGGTCACATAATTAGTCACAACCAAGCCAAAATAAAAACTGAATTTTACCTATTTCATGGTCAGTGCTGCGCCAGTTCTCTCTTCTCTCTAGAATTTTCCTTTCCATTAACTTACCCCCTCACGCAGTAAAATCCCTTTCAAAATTACGTATCCTCCTTTGGTCCTTGGTTACTATAGCTGTTACTCCTCTCTCCTTCCTTGCCAAACATGGCTTAACTACCATCCATTTGCTTCTCAGCCCACCCTTTCCCCACTGCCACTCTTCTATCTAGTGCCTAGTTCAGTGGCAGTGGCCCCTACTTGCCACAGTCAGTGGTTTTAATGTGACATTTGCTGCTGTCATAGATCTTCCTTGTGCCTTGAAACTCTTTCCTTCTTGGGCTTCTGCAGATGCTGTTTCCTGATTATCTCACTGCTCACTGCTCTGTTATCTTTCCTAGCATCCTTTCCTCTATCGGATATAAATAGTACTGTCTTTCAGAGTTTTATCTTTGTCTTTCTTCAAGTGTCACCAAATCAGAGACTCCTACTCTGAGGCCCTAGTGCTTTGGGAGGTCTCTTAATTGTTTGCAAAATTGTGTGTGCATCTCCCTTGTTCCAGCTTTTTATCATAATCTTGGAGTTGCTCATAACTCAAAAAAGTTGAGGACTGCTTTCTGTATATTCCTGTAGTTTTATCTGCTTTACAGGGGACTCCTAAATTCCTGTCCCCAGCTTCGCACCTTTCCCTGTCTGATACCTCCTGCCTTTGATCCTCAGCGTCCCTGACAAGTTCCTCAGGAGTGCTGCAGTAGTACAGTAATTTTCCTTGTTGCCCGTTTCCTACCTCTCCTCCCTATACTTCCCATCCTACCACCAGGTTACATTTTTTTGTTAGTTTGTTTTTGAGAGAAAAATATGGTTATATCTCTATCATGCAAGTCATGTGGAGTTTTAAGTAGGGAAACATCCATGTTTCTTAGCATACTAGTTTCTTTCCATTCTGAACCTAGTCTTACTTTTCAGCTGCACCTTTTATTACTTTTCCTACCCAACTGTTCTTTTACTCATTCCAAGTAAAGCTTGCAGTTCTGCTATTCATAACTCTAATATCCATCTTAGTACTTTCCTGTCTTATATTTGGCGTTTCTCACTGTCTCCAATGCCTTTCCCCTCCACCCTTTCACAATTCCTCCAGGGGTTGACTCCTCTTCATCCTTCAAAACCCAGTCAAATGTCATCTTTATTTAAAAACCTTTCTTAATTTATTCTAAGTGAATTTTTTCATGATTTTATCTTTTTTATCAGCTCATTCTTTACATTGTATTATAATTAATTGTTTATATGTCTGATCTTCTCCATCAGGGCAGGGATCCTGTTCCAATCATCATTGGGTGCTCATTGGCTAGCACAGTATGACTTATAGTAAGATAGTTAATAAGCCTTTTTGAGTGGATAAACACACTTTCGCAAATGGGTTATTTTTTCTCTATTTGAATCAGAAAAACCTTAAAATTGTTCAAACATATTTTTGAAATCGTGTTTCTGCTGTTAGCTGTTGTATAGGATGATACATGAGTTGTTGACTTTTACTTTAAGCAATATTTTCCTAATCATTAGGTGGCAGTAGTGTGTTGTACTTGACTTTACCTTTATAATTTTTTTTTCAGCTTTCATAATCTTAATGTGGTGTCAACATGTAAAGGACACAGTTGTAGTCTTTTACCTGGTACATCAAACTTTGTGTAACATGATCTTGTTTAAGCTAGTAGGCATCTTACAGAAAGTGAAACAAAACAACAACAAAATACGGCCATGTCAGCCAGTGTGGATCTCTCCTTCGTCTACCTAAGTTATGTTGGTTCATTAGAGAATCACTGTTGCACCATCTTAACAGCACCTCCTCACCAACTTTTTAATGGCTGCTTCATAAAAACAGTGATTGGCAATAAGGAAAACCAAATATTATCAGAGAGGATATGTGTTTTCTCAGCATCCGAAGAAGCTTACTTAGGCCTTTGTCTCAAAAATTGTATACTAAGTTCATTGATTGTAGCTGCAATTATTAAATGTTTTATATTTCACTCAGTTCCTGTCAGTATAAGGTCACTTCTCTGGTTTATTGAGTGTCATTTTAGGTGAGTTGCCCTCATCATTAGGTAGTTAGAATTAAAATAATAGCCACCACTTCTCCAGCCTTAAGCATTTAATCTCCCACCATTAATTTTTGAACATCCTATATAATAAAAGCATAATATGCTAATTAGACCGGACATCCTTCTGGACGACCTCCCGACAAAAGCCAGGGCTGTGAGGGCCGAGGCAGAAGATGGCCATCGTGACAGAGGCTGCCGCCGTGGCTGCGGGAGCCAAGGCAGCTTGCTGTCACGGCAGGAGCCGAGCCCCTTGCATGAATTTTGTGCATCGGGCCTCTAGTGTATATATGAAAATGCCAACACTTTTAGTTTAAATTTCATTCCCATTGTATTTTTCTATAGCTTATAAAGTTAATTCGACAGCAGTTACACTTTAAGGAATATCGGTATATATTTTTGGTCCACAGGGGCATTTTTGCAAATAAAAGAAAAACAATTATTAGAGTTGATTCAAATAACTTAGTGTTAATTCCAATATGATGTAGGTAAATTAAATGTGGGACATTCTCTTTTTCATGTCTTCTTTCTTTTCTATCTCAGGGATAAAGCACTTGGGATTCAAAGCCAGTGCAGTAGTATCATTAATGTGGCAGAATGATCAATTAATAAAGGAAGAGCATGAAAGCGTTGACAGAACACACTGTCTAATTAGTACCTGATGGCCTTGATGGCCACAGAGCAGAGCTCCGAGTTGCTGAAGGAGAGCAGCCCTGTAGGATTTGTAGATGTACATCACCACCCTTGTTCAGCAGGGATAACTTCAGTTTGCCATCAGTGTCTTAAGTCTTTAATTGCACAAAACCCTGTCTTCTCTGCATCCAGAGAAGTAATTAGCTAGTGCACTGCTGCTGATTACCACTAGGGGCTATCGGAGGCAGAATGTCATTCTTGGAATTCTCTGTGTAGTTCATGTTGAGTATGTCATCAAAGACTTGTTTGATATGATTTGGGTTGGGGGAGAAGTAAAAATTTACCCTTAAATTAGATATGAGGTAACCCATTGCTTAAGGTTTAATTTTCTTCATGTTTTATGTTCAATCAAAGAAGCAGATGTGTTACACTTGCATATACACTGAGTGGCTAGGTTATTATGACCACCTGACATTTGTAGGCAAATTAGCCGTACACTGCATCTTATGGGATATGGAAGCCGAAGGCCTGTTCGAACACCTTTGCTGTCTGCAGTTACCAAGATAAAACGTCTCCAATTCGCACAGGAACACAAGGATTGGATAGTCGAGCATTGGAAAAAAGTCATGTGGTCCGATGAATCACGTTTCCAGTTGCATCATGCAGATGGCAGAGTGAGAATTTGGTGGAAACAGCATGAAAGCATGCACCCCACACGCATGAGTACAACCCTTCAAGCTAGTGGGGGCAGTGTTATGGTTTGGGGCATGTTTTCCTTGCATGATTTGGGCCCTTTAATTCGTGTGGAACAACATCTGAATAGCACAACATATCTAAGTATCATTGCTGATCAAGTTCATCCTATCATGTTGATGGCGTATCCCAATGGAGATGGCTTCTTCCAACAAGACAATGCTCCATGCCAGGTGCTCGTATTGTGCAGGAGTGGTTTCAAGGACATAAGGGAGACTTTACCTTGCTTAGGTGGCCCCCACAATCACCAGATCTCAATCCAACTGAGCATTTGTGGGACAAAGTTAAAAGAGCCATCAGGCAGCTGGTTCCACCACCATCAAATCTCACAGAACTGGACAGTGCTATTCTGAAGGGTCCTGGGTTTGATTCTGGCCAAGGGCACATGCCCAGGTTGTGGGCTTGATACCCAGTAGGGGGCGTGCAAGAGGCAGCCAATCAATGATTCTCTCTCATCATTGATGTTTCTATCTCACTCTATCTCTCCCTTCCTCTCTGAAATCAATAAAAATATATTTTTTAAGAAAGAAGGTATTTTGAAATTTGATTCCAGAATTTAAGAAAATTTGAAGCTAAAGAGCTAGTATCCTATTAATAATACTCAACTCATCTATTAATACATAGAGAAAAACTAATATGCTTTATCCTCAGGTATTGCATTGGCATATGAAATAACCTCAGCGTAACAATTTGGGAATTTTTGCTTAATCAGATTTGCTCAGAGTCCTTTTCATAATTGATTGTTACTTCCTATTTGAAGTCAATATTTTATAAATCAAAACAGCATAATCACAGATATGTAGTAAAGGATGAATGTTATCTATTTCTAACTAATTATCTAATTGATAACTTTTTATTTGATTTAATATTTAAGTAGCAAGCTACTAGTAAATACAGCAGTACTTCGTTTTGTAGGTAGGAAGGCATGAAAGCTTCCAGATGACTAAGTTCTTCCAATTCTAGGAAAAGTCATTTCAACTTAGTAGTACTGAAAACAAATAGAAGTTACTGTAGTTAAAAGAAATGAACTTTACAACATTGATTTTAGTACATACCTATTTTGTTAAGACCATCAGTATTTTCTCTGGTTGGTCGGTGTTTTTCTCAGAATCTCTGTTTTTTGTATGATTTTGCCTGCATTTTTCTAATACGAGGAAGTTCATGCTATCTTTTTGTGGCTATTTCTAGAACACAGGATGCCTTAGATTTTATCTTTCCATAAATGAATGAAGTAGGAATATCTTTTAGCTCTCAGTGGTGGGAAGATTTGGTTAGTGGGGATTAAAGAAAAAGGACAAAGAATAAAATAAGCCTTGACAACAAAAGGAAAGTGACTTGGGTCTCAGAATAGTAGTGAATGCTTGAGCCTGCTTCCCATTGGAGAGCTCAGATATAGAAATAGCAAGAAAGAAATTAGCGTTCACTTTGGGATTGGAAAATCTTGAAACTTAGTATTAGGAGTTTGGTTTCTCATGTTCAATAATCATTGAAGATTTAAAAATTAAGAATGTATATAATAATGACACCATTTTATTAATAGACCTTATAAATGAAACATCTTAAAAAGCTGTAGTGTCTGTATTGCAGTTTTAAATCATAGATATCTTTAGATTATGTATAATTTATTGTGACTGCCAAAATAAATTACCATAAACTGAATGGCTTAAACCAACAGAAAATTATTCTTTCAGAATTCTAGCGCTAGAAGTTTAAAGTCAGTATAACTGGGCAGAAATCAAGGTGTTGGCCTGGCTGCACTTCCTGTAGAAGCTCTAGGGGGAGAGTCCATTTCTTGTCTCTTCCAGCTTCTGGTAGCTGCCAGTGTTCCTTGGCTTGTGGCCTGATCACTCCAGTCTTTGAGGCCAGTATTTCCAGTCTCTCTCTGCAGTCTTCATACCACCTCCTCTTCTGTGTGCCAAATCTCCCTCTGCCTCTTTTGTATAAGAATACTTTATATTTATCTCACCTGGATACTTTTCTATTTCAAGATATTTAATCATATCTGCAAAGAACTTTTTTCCAAATAAGGTAACATTTACAGGTACCAGGAATGAAAAGCTAGTATTTTGGGGTGCCATTATCAGCCTACCACAGAACACATTTTTTGTTTGTTTGTTTTTTAGACTTTGATTTTGTTCCGGAATTTGCTGTCAGAACAGATTGGACTGAGTGAGGCTTTTATCACCCCAAATGACGTACTTATTATCTTGCCATAATTACCATTTTTTAATTGAGCCCTATATTGTAGAATAAAATGTATTGCATTCTAATAGCACAACAGAATAGATCTAAAAGTCTAGGATGGTAGTTACTTAATTAAAATAGTAGTCAGGAAAATACCAAATTGGTGAAGGAGATTGATTGAGTTGTTCTTTGACACTCATGGAACTTACCTATGACTCAATAAAATTTAATGATAGCTTTTAGTTTGGGGCAGCCTTGGTTTTGTAGGGCTTGCATGGTCAGGTTGATGCATGATCAGGTCCAATTATTCTTTTATTATACCAAGTATACCTTCTATAATGGCCTATTAGAAATTACCTGGCTTTTAGCCTGTACCTCTCCTATATAGGTACTAGTTTAGAATGATTCCTCTGGGGTCTTACTTAATGTTTCTGACATATTAAGGTTGAGTTTTCACATGTAAGTGTATCTTAATGTATACATAGTGCCATATTTGAGTATGTTGCATGTAATAATATTGAAGAATATTAAGCATATTACACAAATCTTCACACAGTGTTAGAGAAATGGGTCAGTTAGAAAACTTTAATGTAGCCAACTCTATTTTGGCTTTGGGATATTACTGAAATATCCTAGTTTTAGGGATTGACTAAACCTCAGTATGGGAATAACTTTTATGAGTATCATTTGATAAATTGTGATCACAAAAAAGACTAAGCAATAAAGCTATAGTTTCCTTTTCTTTAGTCATTATGTTAATTAGCGTAAATATTTAAATGTTGATAACTGATAGATTTGGCATAGGAAGAGAAATAATTTGCCAAAGGGAAATGGAAGCCTAATTCTCTTTGTTTGTCCTATAATCTTTCTTCCAGCATGCATGATGTTCATTAGTTCTTCTGTGCAACCAAATATCACAACTGTTTCTGCTCTGCTAGTTGAGGACATTAGCAGTGTGAACAAGTTCAGCATGGTGACAAATTCACTATCAAAAACCATAGTTAATATTATGATTAAAAACCGACATACTTTCTGAATTCTGCATTGAGAATTGAAGTCATTTGACTTCATGTTACTTGCCACAACTCACTGAGTGGTCTTGGCTTTAGCAACTTGGATAATAAATGACATGGTACTTGTAAGTTTTTCATGTTCTTTCAATGTCTGTAAAGCAGTCAATGAAATATTCTGGATGAATACTATAAAGTGGTTCCTTATTTACTTGAGAGTGAAAAATTACATATCTCAATATCTGCTTCTGTTATTCCCAGATTACTTAAGTGAAATGTCTCTAAATTTAGATAATCTTTCCTTACTTGTTTGTTGGGAGACTGCTGAAAAGCAAATGACACATTCATTCTTTCAGAAGACCTGATAGATATCAAGAGAAGGGATAACAGCAGAAAACATTGAAAAAAGGAAAAGGAGGACAGTATAAGTGAGGTACCCAGTAAGCCATATTTACATTATCATTTGAGAATTGAATTGACATAAAACTTTCTGTTTTTGACCAAATACTTTAAAGAAATTGCTGCATACTGAAAACATTCTTAAGACTTTCTTAGAAAACACATGTAAGAAAGATTTACTAATGCGTTAATTTATATTCAAATGTTTCATTGAGTTCTTTAAAATTCTTCCTTATAAATCTGCATTAGGATAACCATTTTTCAATAAAACTTATGTGCAGGGATTTGAAATTAAAATCCTCAGAACTGAGCTAGAAGATGAAACATTTTTTATTTTACCGTATAGGTGTATAATCTAATGTTATGAGAAAAAGCGAGTCCTCCAATCGTGGTGGTATCCGTAGCCATGCACATTATATAAGGAAGCTTCCTTCTCTGCATAGTTTGTGTTCTTCCTCTGTCATGCTCTGCTCGTCTGCACGTACCTATTTCTGTTTTTGTTAGTCATCCTCTCTAGGTAGATTGTCCAAGAGACCAGTGATTCCATCCATCAGCAAATTATCCAGAAAATGCTGTCTTTGCACGTTGTGACAGATCATGTCGCTAGTGGATTTATAGCTACTCCAGTGGTCTAATTACCCTGGCAAGTCGTCTCCCGGGCCCAGCACTGTTGACTTGTTGCCTTGGCATCTTAGTTTTGTTTTCTCATTATCTTCTTTCTTCGCGAAAGCTCAGATTTACAGTTTTTAAAGACTTAACCCTCTCTATTCACCATCCTCCTTATTTTTGATTGGCAGTATCATCCAGACAAACAAAGTGCAGATGTGCCTGCAGGAACGGTG
Source organism: Myotis daubentonii (assembly GCF_963259705.1). NCBI lineage: Eukaryota > Metazoa > Chordata > Mammalia > Chiroptera > Vespertilionidae > Myotis > Myotis daubentonii. Next base: position 64,515,493 of record NC_081848.1, read on the forward strand.
GAGGAATGTATACAGAAGTTCATCGAAATTGATCAGGCATGGAAAATTCTAGGGAATGAAGAGACAAAGAAAGAGTATGACCTGCAGCGGCATGGTAGGTCCTTGTGGGGAGGAGCCACAGCACACGGCACCTTTCTAAGCACCGTCTGCAGCTGTTCCTGGGGAGCATTCTCCAGCATGTGCACCAGTTATTTCCTTTACTGCCCCATCAGTTTGTAATTATTCCCCATTCTTAGTGATTATTGGGACTCCATCGAGAAGTTAGCAAAGACTAGGACGTGGCTTGTGAATCTGTGGAAGCTACTCTTTGTAACTAATGAGAAATGTGTAATTACACATTCCTACCTAATATGCTTCAAGTGTTTATTTTTATTAAATTATAGTACTTTTAGACCGTGTACTGTATAAAGGACAGTCTAAAGGAAGAGACCCGAAGGAGTAACATAAAGCACTCTCTGCCTCTGAGCTTGTTTTAGGCTAGGTTTCGAGATTATGTCTTGGGTAAACTATTCCTTATAAGATTGCTATAAATAATATTCTTGGAATGAACATTTCCCAAGCAGTTTCAAAAGTCATTTATTTGATGCATTTTAGAAAATACCTTCTTAAAACAGTGACAAGCTCTTGTGAGAAAGAAAGGGAGAAATGTAGGTCAGGTTTATCACACATGGATTGTGGTTACACAAAGTGATAGGCTGTCTTTCAGCGCTGGCCTTGGGACAGAGTCCCTCAGCCTTCTGTCTGAACCTTCACTATGGACCCTACATGTTAATGGGGGGAGTCAATAATCAGTTACAGCCTGTGGGGAAAACACTCAATTGCACTCTGCAGTAGGGCACCAGCCTTAGCATTGACTCGTATGTGTGGATAAAAGCTCACTGTCTCTGTAGTTGATTATTGAGTCCTCTTCCGTGCCCTATACTGGCACACCATCAGACCTAATAAAGTGATTTTAAGACTTATACAACTATGGTTTTGAAAATTTGATAGGAAAATCAAGGCTTTATTTCTAAAACATGTCATTATAGGATAAAGACAGTATAAAATAAATATACAATATCTATATTTTCAGAGGGAGTTGTCCCAATAAGTTAAGTATTGCTTATAGTGTGTGATCCCATTGTGTATCAAGACTCCACGAGCTATTTGTTTATGTACTGCAGTGTTGTTGTTGTTTAAATAGTGACTTTCAGAACACTAATCAGCTCTAAGGCCCTTCTACTTTCTTTAAGACTGGTAAGGTTTTTTTCTTTAATGTTAAGAAGTTGATGAGTGTATCTTTGCAATGAATTAGGATTAATTTTCAAATATGTCTTGGATATTTTGTCCTGCTTCTTTTTGGTGCATATCTGAGCAGCTTTCAAATGTATTTCTTTTGTAAATGTGTTGGTACTTCTGAGACAGCATAGGGACTTGGGCCCAGGAATAGAAAATACTAAGTGGCCAGGAACCCAGGAACTTCAACACTGGTAAGCCTTCTGGCAAAAGAATGCAGAGGTGCTTCCATTTGAGGATGAATTCTATCCATACATATATCTTTTGCACCTGGGCTAAACATGATACAATTTCTATGGAAGTTTTGAAACTAATACACATGAGTGTGTTGTGTGTGAAAAGGTACCTATGTTCCTAGAACGACCAATGTACTGGAGGTGATTATTCTCCCATGGTGCTTTTGCACATCTTGATCAGCCTTTACTCTGTGGGATGCTGATTTGCTTAAGAGAAGGATAGTCCACAAAAATGTGCCTTAAGGAGTGTAGGCTGTGTACTGGCACAGTGGCTCTGCGTTTTTGCCATTCCACAACTATGTTCTGTTAAGAACCTATCAGTGAAACTGACTAGATGCCTGTTGTCTTAGGAGGAAAGAGTTAGGGAGAGATCACGAATAAAAAAATATTATCTCCCACATTTACATCATCATGAGGTAATGGGTAAACCAGAAATGGAGAGAAATTGGAAACAGAGTTTAAAGTGAGTCATAGGATTGCATGAAGGAAGGCTTATGGAGATGTTGGGAGAACAAGTAATCAACATCTTCAAGCCTTTCTCCTTGCCTTTGGGAGTTTTGAGACCTTGATTTTAAGTTTTTAATGGGAGCAACTATGACCTTCTGTATTGTAGGGGACTAGGTCATTGAGAAGGTCACAATAAAGTTTATGCAAAGCAAATACAGTGAGAGTTGGGCATGATTGATGATTCAGATAAATAGGCTGATCAGCTTACAATTTATATAATGTCAGTTTACTTTGTGAGTTTTTCAGGCAGGTTGAATTGAACTATGTGGAAGAAAAGTGGAAATACCTCAGATTTAGTAAATATTTTCTTTTTTTCCAGAGGCTCCAAATAGTGAGAATGCTTTGTTTTAGTTTTAAATTGAGATTGGCTTGCTTTTTAGATAAGAACTAGAAGTCTCTTACCCAAGTATAACTTGCTGTTTTTAAGTTTCATACTAGAGCTATTTTTAAAAATCTCATAATAAACCTAGTTTCGTGTTGTCATTTCTTTTGACATTAATTTTTCCTTCCTGACCCATTTTCAGTAAGTGCCTTCTCAAAAGAAGGAAATGAACTTGAACTTCTAACGGTGCAGATTTAGATTTGATAGAAGGAAAACCTTTGAGAGTGATAATTTGTTAAAGACCAGGATAGGTTACCAAGAGAGAGAGAATTTGTTATAACCAGGTCAAAGCACTCTTTTTTTCTGGGTCACCCCCTGGGGACATGGAAATAGCTTTGTCACACAGAACTCTTTTTGCATGTGGTGATAGATCATTGTAGAACTTTCTTTTCTTAGGGTGTGCTTAAAATATGTTTGTTTCCTGCCCTCATTAATTGGGAATATAAAATAAATTTGAGATTGGTAATTCTTGGAAAGGAGGCAGGAGATGTTTTATTGGCTGATGTTGAATGCGTTCTCATATTTCACAGCTCATGGTGCTCTGTTGTACGGAAAGCCTCATCAGTATTGGCCACAATCATTTATTTCTCTAAAAGATCATTTAAAGGAGCCTTTGACATCCATATTTCTTTGCTTCACAAAAGAAATTATCAAATGAGTTCTAACGAAGAAAAAGTCCAGGGTAGATTACCTAAAGTAAAGTACATACATTGTTTCTCCTTCATTTCCACTTCTATGTTCCTAGTTGTCATTTTAGGGCAATGTTGGCCAGGCTGAAGAATAGCAAATCTAAAAAAGGATGAGTAATACTCAGTTCCCAGGATAGTATACATTTTGAAAGCAATGTTAACTAGTAAATTTAATCAATTTGTTCCAGTTGGCATATTTACCTTATTGTTTCTAAGGATGCCTCCAAAGGCTGCTTCCCATGTTCCCTTGAAAGGCATGTCGTTTTTCAAGATTAGGCTTTGCATTTTAGACAACCAGATGAACACTTTGGGAGAATCTTTTCAAGATTTATAAAATGTTCACATGAACAATATCTGTTCACATGGATGATATCTGTTGAATAAATCTTATGGAGCATTTTTCTCATGTATTAAATAAGCACATTAAAACACATCAGAAGTATGTCATGGGAAAATAATAGGGATCATGACTCAATAGCTTTGTAAGGACAGTCATATTACAGATCGTGGACATTTCAGTGGCTCTACAGAGTGAACAGCTTATGAATTATGTTATTTCTCTGTGACCTGAAGGGGAACAAACCTTCACATGAAGTCAGTGAAATTAAGTAATTTTTTAAAAAACTAAGGAGATTATGTTTGGAATCCTTGGAGGTATGTTATTTTGTGTGAAGGTGTATCTTGGTTTTCTGTTAGTGAATTACTTCAGGAATATGGAGCCTTCACTCTACACAATTGGCCAAGTACTTGGATATCAAAAATGGCCTGGCTCAGAAGGAGATTGGGCTCATAATGTTAGTGTGTCTTTACTCAGAGCTAATCAGCTGCCCCCCCCCCCCCCTCCTTGGTTAGATATAAAGGGTCAGTTCTGGTGTTGTAATAGGATAAATATTTACAAATGGTAGGTAAGCAAATAAATCTTGGACCAAATGAGGAGCATATCTTAAAACCCAACTACATGTATGCCAGATAACTGAATCAATACATAATTTCTTAATCTCAAAATAAGAATCCTTCCTGAAAAGCAAGTTAATACTAAAGCCTGATTAACTCCCTAAGAAGGGAAATAATACTTGTAAATGTAGATAATATGAATTTGGGTTAACTGTCAGGAATGATATTTGTGCAAATTATGTGCGAAACTGACCCTCACAAAATATTTGTAGTTAGATTAGAGTTTCCACTTATGGTCATATCAGTATTTCCATTTCATTTTAGGAATTTGAAAATTGACTATAAAAATGTGCTTGAGGTAAAACTTGAAGATAAGCATCAAGAGGCTTTTTTTGTGTGTGACTGTTTCTGGGAAAAGTAACTATGTGAAATGATGCAGAAAATTCATCCAGACAGTTAGAGATTGGCATTTTCTTCAGAGGAAGAAGAGAGTATAGATAAAACTTTCTGTGAAGGTCCTCCTGCTCCATTCTATCTGTCACAAGAAGGTGACTACTTCATTATTTGTTACTTTTACTTAAAGACAATTAACTGGTATTTTTTTTCCCATGAAAACATATTTTAAGATAATTTCTTAATGATTTTGAGTAAAATTTGGAAAATTTCAAATAATGCTGTAGACACCTATGGGCAAAATTATAGTCATAATTCTGGTATACTTGGACATAATTGGTGGTTCTAATTTAATAATAGGGAAAGTGTAGGATTTTAGGAAGTTTGTATCTCCCACTTTAACCTGTCTCCCAATTTCTACGTGGGTACTTGACCTAGTTGAAATCAGTGGGTCCAAAACCAAGACTAGGTCACCTTTCTCTCGCTTATTTTTCCCCATACTTGAACCTGGTTCATATTACACTCTGATTACTTCTACTTTGCTCACTATACAATCAATGAAGTAGAAATGAGTGTTGACATTACTTTTTAATTTTTTTTCCTATGCGATCTTATTCTCACAGCTACCACAGTGGTCCATACCCAGATTATAACACATATCCAGATTATTTCCATAGCAGCTAATTGGCCTTCTCCCACAGTCTTTTACATTTTGATTGGTCTAGCTTTCTTTATTCTTACTCCTATAAAAACTTATTAAACCTCCCCTTCCTCAAAAACATTTGCCCATTCACCTGGGATTTAAATGGGCCAAAGATTTTAAGTTTGTCCCTAACTACGTTTTCTAACCTTATCACTAATCACAAACCTAATGTGAATCCTCTCCCCTGGGTGATTTAGGGACGCCCAAACACAGCTGCTTCTGCTGTGTGTCACTACTCAGAACACCCTCCCATTCTGATTCTTCACAGTATCCTTTATTCAAGTTCCAACTCAAGGCCTCCTGTCTCCCTCCCCACCCTACCAAAACAAGCTTCTCTGAAGTTCTAATCTGCCATCACCTCTAACCTCTGAATTTAATCCACAAATTAATTATTTTAATTTGTTTAATATAGATATGGCTTTGATAACAATGGATCAATTTTAATGAGACTGACAATAGCAAAGTACATTGAACTTGTTAGCACTTAACAAACCCAAAGTCAACTGTGCTGCCTCCCTATACTAAAGCTTCACAGCACCACCTCAATAATAATGGATGTTTTGTCATTTTGTTAATGGTCTGGTAGAGACAGGTCAATACAAACATTATTAAATAATAAGAGTTAAAATAGCTGCCATTTATTGAGCACTAGAAATATGGTAAATGTCTTTTAATCATTGTTTAATAACCTTGTAAGAAAGAAATAATAGTTTCCAGAGAGATTCTGAGGCTCTGAGGGGTTAACTAATTTGACTAAGGTTGCATAGCCAGTAATTGATAGAGGGGACTTCAGACCCATTCTGTGACTCTTAATCATTGTGCCAGGCTGCCAAGTTTTGAATAGGTGTGTACCATTTACTATTTTTAGTTCCAAATAGTAAAGAATGAGGCATAGTTGAGGGTCAGAACAAAAGGCCAGACCTACATCTGCTGTTCTACCTGCTCTGTAGTTAGTGAAATGTCAAATTCAGTTTCTTGGTTTTATTTGGTACTTTTCATGAGCACTGGCTTTAGGCTTACTTTATAAAAGGTCTACAGTTCTTCAGTCCATAATTAAACTCCAAATATGTAATTTTTCTTCGATATAGAAAGCCTTGCATTTGTGATTCTTTAATTCCGTTTGGGAAAGGATTGCAGAGTTTTATAATTTTAATGAGCAGGTTTCAAGTAAACGTTGGCTGATCCTGAATCTCTTATCAAGGTAGAGGCTATTCAAAGAGCAGAGACTGTTAAGGACAAGGAAACTGATATCCATCAAGTCATTTCCTATATGAAAAATTTAATTGTGTATAGTGAAATACATAAGAATTTAAATGATTGTTTATAATTAAATTACTTGATTTTAAAACAGTAAGACCTAAAGGAAAACATTGCTATTTGCTTTTAACATAGATGACTTCTTTAAGGAGGAAATACACTTTAAATATTTTAAATTGCATAGATAAATACAATGGATGATTTGAGAGCATGCTGGGGACTTGATCATTTGAGTAACAGACATTGCTACACATGAATAGTGGGGACAGAGCTGCAGATAGACTCAGTCTTTTGGCCAACATTGGGTTGATTGAGACTTTTAGATACCTCAGCAATAATGAATAAAGTTAAATTCCTCTCCTCTGTAGCTTTTGTTGCTACTATTTATTTATATATACTTATTTAAATTGTAGTTACAATTAGAAAAAGTATCCTGAGATTAGGAAGTGTAATTATTTAGGTAGCAAACAAAGAGTTGTTTTAGAAATTTTAGTATCATTAGGAGGAAGTTGAAAAAGACTGGAATTCCATTATCTTGTAAGAAGTAAGAAATATTTATTGATTCCCAAATGGAGCTTAAAAAAAACCTTTCCTCTTTTAGAAAGTTGTGAATGGCCCAGCGAGAGCTCTAGTAAGCTTTACTGAACCGAGCTGCTAATAGTTATTTAATGTTATTCGTCAGTGGGAAGGAATCTCTGTAGATTTTCCTTTTAATCTCTCTGAATTGTAGGCTCATAAACCTCTCTGATGAGCCCTGCCACTGTTTTCTTAGATCCCACCATTGAGACAATGAAGCCACAGAATTCTTTCACCTCTTGTTGTCAGACAAATCCAATAGAACACAGGATCAGAAGGGCCTGTACTTCTAAAGGTTTAAAGATTCTTTTTCAAGTAATCACATAAATTATTTGATTTTATCATTATATTGCACAGGAATCTCTTTAACTGTAGTGCATTGCTTTCTATATGTAAATAAATTGGGAATTTTTTCTGTCCCCATATTTAGTTAAGCATCTCAGCACTGCATAGGGTGTAAACAGACATTAAATGTTCCCCAATGCCTTCGAAAAAGCTGAATCTACTCACTTCAAAAGAATTAGGAATCATGTAATGTCATTGGTGGCAAGATAGAGTACACCAAATGCCAGGCAATGCATTTTCTTTCCAGTGGCTGGGTTTTCTTTTATTATTATTATTATTATTATTATTATTACCATTCTGTAGCTAAGAGCCTCTGTTCTTTTAATTAAAAAGCACTTTCTAAGTCAATTTATGTTTTCTCGACAATTTCAGTAGTGTCATGTTAACAGAAGAACTTTGAGATAGGATTTATATTTTCAGATTTAAAATCTTTCATTGTAACAAGCAAAAATATTTATAATATGTAAAACTCAAAATAAAACAAATTGATCTGTTTTGCAGATGCCTTGCCTGATAGACAATTATCAAAGCTAATTACAGGGTTCCTGTTACTTTTAATGGCTAGGGATGAATTATATTTTCTAATTATAATGACAGTGGTGGACAAACAGAGATCATTGCTTAAAAAGAAAAAAACAAAAACAGGGATCCATGATGGCAGTGGAATAAGTGAAGCTACACTCATCTCCCAGGACCAAACAGGAATTACAATTAAAATATAGAGCAATCAGCCTGAATAGCTGAAGAATAGCTGAATAGACATCATATAACCGAAGATTTACAGAAGAAGCCACATTGAGACTGGTAGGAAGGGCAAAGCAAAAGAACTACCCCACTCCCATGGGCCACGGGTGGTGGCTGAGATTCCAGAGTGATATCTCAGCTGCAAAGAAAGGTTCTCCCTGGGAAGAGTAGGGTCTCAACCCCATGCCAGGCTCCCCAGCACAGAGCACCCGAGCTGAGAAGAGGTACCCATATAATATTTGGCTGTGAAAATCAGTGGGGATTCTGTCTGCCAGGGATAGACAGGATAATGCTAGGAACATAGGTGCCCCTTTAAAGGACCAAAGCACAAAATCTTGTTTGCAGCCACTCATCTTGGGCTCTTCAGAGAGAGGGTGGAGCAGACTAGAGTTGTGTGAGGAGACACTGGAGTTTGTGGCTCTGAGGAGGCAGTGGAAGGGACAGCCGCTAGGATCCCTGAGCTGAGATCTCCCACATATCAGATGCCGTCTCTCCTGGGTGGAGCACTCCCCTCCACAGGGCACCAGCTTGGAGCAATGCATTAGCCCCACCCTCTGGACTCCCTGTTGCCTTACCTTGTGGATCTTGTGCCCTTCTGAGGAATCAGCTGCCTGGGCTTGGGATGTAGAGGTCTGGCAGACTTGGGGGTGGGGGGACAGCATTCCTCCCACTTTCCCTGTAACTTGATTGACACTTCCCCTGCACTGTTGCCTCCCCGTCACAGGAAATCCGCTAGCCCCAATCTCCAGGCTCCCTGTGGCCTCACCCTCCCAACTCCTGGTGCCTTTGTCCTGCCTAGGTCTGGGCAGATCCAGGACAGACTAAGTTTTGCGGCTCTGAGGAGAGGCCCACTCCCTCCACCTTCCCCCAAGCCTGACTGGCATCTCCCCCTCACTGGAGATCCACTAGCCCCATCCTCCCAACTCCTGGTGGCCCTGCCCTGCTGAGATCCACTTCCTGGCAGAATCTGGGACAGGGACCATTTTGCCCTCACAGGCCCAACCGTGCAGAGCCCTACCTTCACTCAGCCAAATCTTGGTCTCTTTCTGCCTGATAAACTACTGGCCTGCCCGTGATGACTCCCTGAGACCCCGCCTCACCACAAAGGCGTGCGAGCACCCAGCCTGGGTATACCCAGGGACATTTGCTGAGTGCCACAGACTCAGCACTGGCAAGGAGGTTGAACCTGTATCAGTCTGGTAAACACCACTCACCCCTACCTGTCACTCACTAAGAACCTACCTCAAGCAACTCAAGTACCAGCAGAGGCTCTTCCAGTAACAGAGCCTAACTGGCAGAGCAGGCAGAGGCGGATCTTGTCCCCAGCTGACCTGTCCCAGGCCTGGTGCTGGTAAAAGCTGGTCTTGGTATGCAGCTTGGTCCTTTGCACACACAGGCCCAGCAGATCCAAACTGTGGATCGCTTTGTAACTCCAAACAGGTTGCCCAGGGCAGCATCTGACATTGGCCTGCACTGGAGAGCTCCAGAGGCCCCAGAACCAAACAAAGTGGCCAACTTTTGTTTAGAAATTAACTGGTATGTTGATATTCTACATAAGCTATTCCATGGGCACACAAAGATAGAGTAAGTACCCCTAGCCACTAGGCAAAATCTTTGGATTTTATGTATAGTTTAATAGACTGTTGGTACCCAATAGATGTGAAGTGATACAATATTTGACATACTAGTAAATTTTAAAACGGTAAGTAAATTAGAATTATACTGACCAGGCTGGAGTTGCTTTTTAAGCACTCTTCAAAATTAAGTGTCTCATTTTATATTTTACAGAAGATGATCTAAGAAATATGGGACCAGTAGATGCTCAAGTATATCTTGAAGAAATGTCTTGGAACAAAGGTTGGAATTTATTTTCTCTCTTGATATAGTAAAGGAAAATATTAGGGATTTTCTGTAAGAAAATAAAAACTCTTACGGGATATTTGGAATCTTAAAAAGAAATACTGGTAACAGCTGGCTTTTGATATATATGTGGGTGTTTTTGCCTTGAATAGTTTTGTTTCATTCTAAACTTCAATTATTGATGTCCCCCTGTATGACTCATTCCTAGTTATTTTTCTGTTCTAATTTGATGTTAGTTATGTAAGGTTTCATAAGGTTTTCTTTTTTAAAACTACTTTGGTTTTTGGTTTATTCTCCATCTGTGTAATGGGGAAATAAAGTTAAAGATTATTTTCCCACCCTTCCTATGCTGACATTCGAGGTGCATTCCCATTAGAATTTTTATTTGTTTATCATAAACTGTCGGGGCAGGCCTTTCATTGTTATATTTTTCTACTTGGAGCTTGATTTTACACTTTTTTATTGTCTTAGGCAGAAAATAAAAATCTGTCACAGTCTTTTACTCACTATGAAGTCCTATCTTTTTCACTTCCCTATTACTAGAATTTTAACACCTAAATCTAATTGAATTTCTCCACTCTTGGTAGTTCTTGCTCAGGGAGACGTTGTTAGGTTTCTTTTCTAAATGAAGGCCTTAAATATCACCCTTCCATGTTTCTCTGGTCAAATGAAGACAATCTTACCATTTCCTCGAATTTCTATATACTTTTAACCCTATAATTTTATTGTTCAGCCTAGCGTACAAATCCCTTAGGGACTTATAAACTTTACTGAGTGTGAATAGGTAGAAAATAAACAGCCCATCCTTCCTGAAAACAAGTTTAATGAACTATTTTTTAACGGCAGATTCTTCATGTAGTGCTCTCAGGAAGTTGGGTCACAAGCCATATTGACTCAGAGAGAGGATCATGCTTTTGTCTATGGGCCACTCTGTTCCTATAGTGCCAAATGAGGCCCTGGAGTAGAAATTCTTATTTGCAGCGAATGATTAAAAACAAGGTTTTGTGTAACTGGGGCTCCCAGGGGTTCACATAGTTTCATCAGCGTAAACTGGGAGAGCTATTGCTGTGAAATAGAATATTCTAGTGATATAGGCTTTTACTTCTAGATCGTTAGCCGGACAGAATAGAACATGTCACTTATCAGGGAGACCTGCCCAGCTAAATAAATCTTTTGAAAATATAGTATTGCTACTTTTATCAATCAGTATGTGTGTGTGTATGTGTTTTAATCTCTTATTAGACAAATCTCTTCTTGCTTGTAGTCAATGTGATTAGTATATTTTGTTTATAGTTCCTGATAATGTAAAAATGGTGAAAACTGGTTTTTGTAGTTTTTCTTTCTTCAATATCATTTAAAAATATAATTAATAATTTAACATTTTTTAAAAGTAAGAATATGGACTGGGTGTTCAGCATCTGTTAGTCCACAAATATATGAACTTTCTGATACAAGTGAAAATGCTAAAAATTTGGACACTCAAGATTTAGTACAGAAGAGTGGATGAAATGCTACACGATAGACATGGCCTCATTATCAGCTTCTTGACCCAAGGACAGTTTGAAATGGTGCATATTATTATGCTTAAAAGGTATACCTGAAGAACTCTTGAGAGACTAAGGTTTTAACCTTTTCCCCTGACAGTTAATTTCATATATAACTTAGTCATTTTGTCTTTATTCATTATATTTAAAATGATGATTTCTGTGAAGTTATCACTTTGTTAAGTGATAGAAGAATCATATTAGAAGAAATTTGACAAGATTTGAGTGTTTAGTGAGATTAACATTTGGAATCATCTATGACAAACTCCACAGTATCCCATGGTGGCCTCTGCATCATTTACTGAGCACATCACCTCAAATTGTTTCTCATTGTTCACTGAGGTGGTAAAAAACAACAACAAAAAAAACAAGGGGGAAATGTAGCTTAAGAAATCTAATGGCTAGAATGTGTGCATTTTCACAGTCTATATAATAAAGAGCCAGGGTTGTAACGACTGTTAGGACCGAAGGCTCGACCAGATCGGAAGGTAGTGCTGGGTTGCTAGGCCGGACCCACTGACGGCGCCCAGACCCAGCACTGACTGCCTAGGGCAGCGGTTCTCAACCTGTGGGTCGCGACCCCTTTGGCGGTTGAACGACCCTTTCACAGGGGTCGCCTAAGACCATCCTGCATATCAGATATTTACATTACGATTCATAACAGTAGCAACATTACAGTTATGAAGTAGCAACGAAAATAATTTTATGGTTGGGTCACAACATGAGGAACTGTATTTAAAGGGCCAGAAGGTTGAGAACCACTGGTCTAGGGGGCTGCAGATCAGGCCCAGAGAGAAGCCTGCAGAGAGAGAGGCAGGGTCTGATCCGTAGTCTCTGGCAGCTGTTGATCAGAACTTGCCTCTCTTTCTCTCCATTTCTCAACAGGCCTCCACTGGGGCTGCTGATCAGCCCTGCCTTTCTGATCAGCCCCTGTTGATAGGCCCAGAGATGCTGACTGGCATAGAAACTGACCAATCAGAACTAAATTGGCCAGCAGAGGGCAGTTGGGGGCGAGATCAGGCCTGCAGGGGAGGGCAGTTGGGAGCAAGATCAGGCCAACAGGGGAGGACAGTTAGGGGTGATCAGGCCAGCAGGGGAGTGCAGTTAGGGACAATTGGACAGGCAGGCAGAGGCAGTTAGGGGCAATCAGGCAGGAAGGCAGGTGAGTGGTTAGGAGCCAGCAGTCCCAGATTGTGAGAGGGGTCCCCGATTGGAGTGGGTGCAGGGTGGGCTGAGGGAACACCCTCTCTGTGCACAAATTTCGTGCACTGGGCCTCTAGTTTAATAAAACAATTCACTGTGAAAGCATGCTCCACTACATATGTATGTTGGCTCAGACAGGGAGGATGTTAGCATTTTAAAATTCCAGATTAAATTATATTTCCCTGTGGGGGAAAGACTCATTGTAGTAAAAAATAAAAAGCAGGACTGGTGAATGAATCCATGTTTTCCTTTATGATAAAAGAAACACATAAAGTTGGTTCATTTAATTATTAGTTTTTCCAAGGCAAGACTTCATTAGAGAACAAAAACAAGGCAGTTATTTTTTTCGTTTCCTTCTCTTTCTTTCTCTTCTTTTAGTGGCATATGTTGATATCAAACTGTTAAAAAATGAAATTTGAGAATTGAATGAAGATACTGATGTAAGAAATCATATCTTAGTTGATTTATCTATCTAACAAATTATGACAGTAGTAAAATAATGTGATAAGTAATTGTTTTTCTTTGACAATCACGTCTCAGTGACAGTTAAATCGAATGTCCAGTAAATTAAGAATTCTTTTAAAGGACATAAGCATTTCAGGTTCTCAGGAAAACGACAGACATGATAAAATTTCCGTAGGCTACACATCACACAATGTTGTTTCCTTTGGGCATCTCACTTCAATGATTGCCCTTTGGTTCACAAATCATTTGTAAACACAAAACAAACAGGTACACACACAGAAAAGTGTGTGTTTATATATTTGAGTCAGGACTCTTAAAATAGTATGATACCAGAACAGATATATTCAAATATTGAATTTGATAAACAGTCAAATTAGCAGTTTTTTCTTAAAGGATATATATATACTCCAGGCAAAAGAAAGTTCTTTAATAAGACAGGTAAAGTTGTTTTTCCTTTACAGTCCTATTTTGGACAAACGCATTGTTGAGAAGAATGTGAAATGTGTATGAATCTTAAGAAAACAGACTTCAAATAAATTTTCTGGGTTGCTTCAGAGCATTTGCTATTACCCCAAGATCTTTGGACTACTGATTTATAGCTTTAGTCCGTCTCCTTTACAGAGATTCTTTGGTGGATAATTTTTTAGAAACACTGCTCCTGCCTATATATGAAATATTTTCAAGTTCTCATTTAATACATTTTACATTTACTGAACTTATTTCTTTTGTTTTTCAGTTTCTGTGGAATAAACCACATTGTGTGTGTGTGTGTGGTGTTGGTGTAGTTACTTATAAACATTTGAAGCATTTTTTTGTTTTCTTTGCAGATGATCACTCTTACTCTCTGAGTTGCCGTTGTGGTGGAAAATACAGTGTTTCCAAGGATGAAGCCGAAGAAGTTACCCTGATTTCTTGTGATACATGTTCATTAATTATAGAACTCCTCCATTGTAGCTGAAATTGTTCACTAAATGGATTCCCTTAACTGTATATTCAGACATGTTGAGGAAAGTCCATTCCAACTTTATACATTCAAGCAACTGTCTAAAGTTGACAAAAAAGGAACCTTTTTTGGTCAGCTCTATTATTTGCAAAGAAAATGTAAGCTTGTCAAGCAAAGTCTAACCCACATTAACACATGTTTGCGGGTAGTTTTTATCACGCACTAACAGGTGGCGTGGGCCATTTTTGCTAATTTTTTGCACAAATGGCAACGTTCAGTAAAATTACGATAACTTTAGTTTACGTATTTATACATTACCCGCATTCTACCGCTAGTCTATAAAAAACGTATTAATATGTGTCCTGCGCTCTACTACCAGTCAACGTAAAACGTGTAAGTAGCCAAAACCGGTTTGGCTCAGTGGATAGAGCGTCGGCCTGCGGACTGAAGGGTCCCAGGTTCGATTCCGGTCAAGGGCATGTACCTGGGCTGCGGGCACATCCCCAGTGGGAAATGTGCAGGAGGCAGCTGATTGATGTTTCTCTCTCATCGATGTTTCTAACTCTCTATCTCTCTCCCTTCCTCTCTGTAAAAAATCAATAAAATATATTTTTAAAAAAAAAGTATTTGGAAGGAAAACAAAAACAACAACAAAAAAAAACGTGTAAGTAAAACGTATAAATACGTTTCCCGCATACAATGTGTTAATAGAAAATTAATTTAGCTCTTTATGTTTACTAGTAGCCCTGTGCACGAATCTGTGCATCAGTAGCTCGCCAGTAGCTTGCTGCTGCCCTCCAGTAGCTTTCCACCCACTGCCCTTCCCTCCTGTAGCTCCCCCCGCCCCCCCACATAGCTTGCTGCCCTGCCCCCTCCTGTAGCTCTCCCCCACCTGCTTGTAGCCAGTAGCTCTCTGCCTATTGCCCCGCCCTCCTGTAGCTCCCTCTGCCTCCCACCCCCCACAATAGCTTTCTGCCCTGCCCCCTCTTGTAGCTCTCAGCCGCCCACCTGTAACTCGCTGCCCCACCCTCCTGCTGATCTGTGATCTGGTCATTATGCTTCACGGTGTAACAACCATTTGCATATTACATATTTATTATATAGGATAATTTATAGATTCCCAAAAAAAGAGACTTGAATTATAAGTTATTTATAGCAAATTCCTATTTGAGAACTTTATTATTGATTTGTTTCTGCAAATAAGCATGTCTCCTCTTTAATGGGTCACAATACCATCATATTCCTTTATAGTTACTAAATTTCTGAGGTAACATGACATTTCTAGCTGTCAAAGTTATAGGCCTATTGTACAACTATTTCTGAATCTCAGGTCATTAGAGTTAACTTACATTCTGTGTGAATAATATGTGAGCCTGGTTCTCCCATCGTGAAGACTGACTATGGATATTCATGAGGTTATTTCAAAGTTAATAACGAAGACAAAGTGGCAACTGTAGAAGGAAGAATAGCTTTGGAGAAGATGACTTCAGTCCTGCCACCATATTTCCAAAGCCTTCAAGTGGTTGTATTAATTGGAGTAAGGTTCTTGCTCACTGCCATCTTCAACTTTAAATATAATTTGGAAATGGTGTTTTAGAAGAAAAAATTTGAAACAAGTGCATTACTTTCCTTTTGGTTTCAGAGTGCTAAGATACAGTATTAATGCTTGTATTTAGGAATAAGGAACCATTGTACTGCTAGTATGATGAAATGGACTTTTATAATGTATCATTATTGATTATAGTAAACTAAAGATTTTATTTTCTATGTATTTAACATTTTATGTACAGTGTAAGTCAGAAACAATTTAAATTTGATTTGAAGAGGAATCCTTTATGGGATCACTGAAACTTTAAAAATATACATATATACTTTTAAATTTTTATTGATTTCAGAGAAGAAGAGAGAGGGAGAGAAAGATAGAAATATCAATGATGAGAGAGAATCATTGATCAGCTCCCTCCTGCACACCTCCCACCAGGGATTGAGCCAGCATCCTGGGCATGTGCCCTGACTGGGAATCGAACTGTGACCTATTGGATTATAGGTCGACACCCAACCACTGAATGACACTGGCTGGACTAAAACTATTTTCAAATGAGTGAACCAAGTTTGTGACTTAGCAGCTTTTTATTAGGTTGAATCTTTGCATTTGTTGATTTGGACTTATAAGCCTAGTTCCTACTCTTTATAAATATAGCTAACAAAAAAATACAATAAAATAAAAAATAAATGTAGCTAACGTACGAAGCATATTCATGAGGAGAGTTTATTATACCTAGAAAACTAAAAATTCAAAAGTGAGGTTGTCATCCAGGTTTCCCCCCGAAAAATATTTTTACATATGTCATAAACGTTAGATGATTTATTGGATTACGCTTACCCATATATTTTGAATTAATGTAGCTTGCAGATTGCGTGTTACTTATTCTTTACAAATAACAATTAAAAATAACAAACTGAATAGCAAATAGTTTATTAGTAAGTACATGGTTTCAGTGGCAATAATAACTTTACTTGAACAGGAGGCAATAATCAAATCAAAAGAATAAATGTTGGCTAATCATCAGAAAATCTGTGGCCATTAGGGCTATCACGTAGAAATCCAAAATCACTCAGAGGCCAAATCTATAAAATCAAAATTGATTGAAAACAATTAATGAAAGTGATGTTATATCATCATATTCCTTTTTATTTCATTCATCCTTTGTCTCTATGCCATGTAACTAAACACTTTCTCTGTATTCTTCACTCAAGAACAAATTTCCTACATCAAAATAAGACTTTAGAAAGTAAATTTATGTGTCTATGTATTTAAACTCTAACATGGGTTTGAACTGCATGGGTCCAATTATGCACAGATTTTTTCCCCCCAATAAATATACAGTTAGCCTTCCCTGTGCCTGGTTTCATAGCCATGGATTCAGCTAACAACAGATTAAAAACATTATTTCCATCCATGGTTGTGAATTTGTGGAAGCAGAGGGGCAGCTGTATGTATTGTTCTATGTGATTTTACATAAGGGACTTGAGCATCACAGATTTTGGTGTCTGGGGATTTTCCTGGAACAAATTCCAGATACTATATATAAGTTTGGGGGGAGTTAAAAATTATATGTAGGTCAATGCCCCTAACCCCCGAGTTGTTTAAGGGTCAATTGTATATATGTGTGGGTGTGTGAGCATGTGTGTGTCTGTATTTTCTTTTACTGCCCTCAAAGTTAACTGTAAATCTAAGTACTTGAGTATATGCTTAAGTGTAAAGAATCCTGTAAATTACTCCCAAGTATTCCTGTCTGTTTTTTCCCATACTGATTGTGAGAAAAAAGAGCCAGTAAAAACAATAATCTTTCTTAAGAATCATGAATTTACTACAACACTGATAAGTCCATTCCTCACTGTACTTAACTAAGATATCCCTGCATTGCAGATATTTTGACTCTACACTGCTCTTCTGCAAGTGCACATTAATATAGAGTATCTGCCCAAAATGTATACACACACTTTGAATAATTACAAGGCAGTGTTTATTAAAACGCATTTCATTTTCAAAATTGACCTATCAGCTGTCAAAGTGTGTATACAAGTTTTGGGAACATGCTGTATATTCCCAGGATATTAACATGGTTGTAAAAATACAAGAGAGAAATTTTTGAAGGTTCAAATTAAAGGCTGCTTATGCTACAAACAAAGGTAGCTAGAGTTTTATTATTCAAACAAAAATATTGTCGATTACCTGTCTCAATAGGGGGAAGGGGTAATGTTTATAGCTATGAAAGCTAACATTTTCACTACTGTTACTGCAACAGGTAAGTCCACTAACAGCCTAAAGAGTTCAGAGTTCATTTTGAAAGAAAATGTTTTTTTCCCCTCAGCTCAGATAAGAAGGCCTACATTTTAAGTAGAAAGCAGTACCTTAAAGAAGATCCGTCCTCTTATTAGTCCATATGGAATAGGTCCATAGGACCTGGAATCTGTAGAATTCTGTAAATTATCACCTTCTAACCAAACATGGCCCGTTGGCACCTGGAATTAGAGAAGAAAGCAGCCCCTTTAAAAAAGAAAAAAACAAATTTGGGTACTGTCAATAAAAAGTATCTTGTGCAAGTAAGGAAAAATGTCCTAAAGTTGTCTTTTTATACAATACATATAAACCCTATGATTTCATTTTTGCACAACAGAATAACTTTTATTAAATATTAGTAATATTATGGTTTCAAATTTATTTTTTAAACATGTTTTTATTGATTTCAGAAAGGGATAGAGAGATAGAAACGTCAACACTGAGAGAGAATCATTGATCAGCTGCCTGCAGTACGCCCCACATGGGATCAAGCCCACAACCCAGGCATATGCCCTTGCTGGGATTTGAACTGTGACCTCCTGGTTCATAGGTCAACACTCAACCACTGAGCTACATTGGCCGGCAGGTTTCAACTTTTTAAATGCCCATCTTTTTTGCCACATGGTTCCCCAAAATTAATTTGTTATACAAACCCCACAGTGAGGTTATAAGAGATCAAAACAGTGTGACAGGGTCATTAATTTAATAGACTTCAAAAGAGGTCATTAGAATGCTGACTGAAAATGTGCCCTCCTGTCTCCGTAAAAGCATAAACAGGGTAGCCACTCATTCTGCAACATCCTGGGGCCAATAGCAAGGCCAGACTTATTAGAATGCTCATGATGAGCTAAATGGTAATTGATTGTGACATCAATTACAAATAATCTCATCATTTGATTGGAGTAGGCTTGTCAGAATTCTAATTAAGATCCCTGTTCTGCCTTGTACAGGCCATATCTTCAATGCATTATATTTCAATAATGACCATGAAGACCTAGAAGGAACTATTATAAAACCATCAGTTGTAAAATTAATGATGGTGACCCTCTACTAAAAGGAAAAGACCCAAGTTCCTATATGTCCTGTGTATTAACATAAGCCTAAATTTTTACTCAGTGACAATTATAAATATATTTAGAACAGAAAATGTTTGTTTTAAAAAACAAGGCCTCTTTGATATGGTGCATTTGCCCATTAATATCTGTTCAACATAAACTTAAAAAATTACTCTCCAGCAACAATCATCTGTTGGCATAACCAAGTTGCTATCACTAAAATGAAAATTCAAGCCAGATAAGAGAAGAAAAATTCTGCAGCAATATTATTATAACAAAATACTAACAGATAAGAGTAGATTAAAATGTGTTTTAAATGGAAATTTTAAAAAACTATTATAACTTTCCAACTCAAGTAGAACAGGACTTCAATAAATGCATTTGTAATACATGTTTTGCAAATGGCCAAAAATGGAAATCCCCAATTACATGTTTTCATTGCTTCTCATAACCAAAACTTTTAGTAATTAGGTGCTTTTCCTTCTTATACTTTTGTAAATCTGCCAAGGTAACTTGAATGAATATATGAGCCTAAGAATATACAGATACATATTTTTACAATGAATGCCACATACATTTTACTTTTGTTCAAATCTGAATTTCCCAAGGTTTTAGATACAGCTAACTTGAGGGCTAAATTTTAAAGCAAGAAAAGAACTCTTGAATTATTCTTGTTTTTTCTTTCTACGTCAGAGTTTACTTCCTGAGCTCGGAGAAAGCCTAATCTCAGGGCTGGACAAAAGAAGCCTCTAGTTCTCAGGTATACTTACTGAGGTCCAGGTAAGTGCCTCTTTTAGTACAGGCAACAAACGTAATTGCCTCATGGCCTGCGGGTGTCCCTTTAACAAAAGAGGCTTTAGTGAACCAACCCACAGGTGTTACCTTTCCTGACTGAAGTGAAATCTGATGAAAGAGTCCACAATATCAAATAACACATTTACTAAACTATAATCAAACTCATTTATTTGATTAAGCAAAAACTAATTAAGTAAAAGTTCTGACTGCAGAGTAAGATATTTGTATTTCTGACCTTCCAAAAAACAGAATAATAACAGATTTGGTTTTTTAATTAACTCTTTGCCAGATGTTTTAGAATTTACAACCAGCAAAGGTAAGGGTGGGGACTGGCCCTACTATTGCTTATGCCACTTTAATGGTTCTTAAATAACTGAGTGGAAAGGAAATAATAGTTTATTTTTATTAAAGAAACAAAATAACTTTAACAGTTATTAAAGAAAAATAAAGGCAAAGAGGGGCAAAGCTTTTGGAATCTTTTAACAAGATTATTTTTTCTTTATCCTCAATTATACTGTTGAAAGTATTACATATGTCCCCTTCTCCCCCCCCCCCCCCCACTGCCCTCTTCCCGGGCCCCCACAAGCCTTCACCACCCACTGTCTATATCCTTGGGTTATGTATATACCCATGTGAGTTCATTGGTTGATTTCTAACCCCCCCCCACCCCCTCCAGCCCTCCCCTGCCTTCCCTCTGAGGTTTGATAGTCTGTTCGATGTTTCTGTCTCTAGGTCTATTTTTGTTCATCAGTTTATGTTGGTATTAGATTCCACGTATGAGTGAGATCATGTGATAATTATCTTTCTCTGGCTTATTTCACTTAGCATAATGCTCTCTAGGACCATCCATGCTGTTGCAAATGGTAAGAGTTCTTTCTTTTGTACAGCTGCATAGTATTCCATTGTATAGATGCACCAAAGTTTTTAAATCCACTCATCAAGTCTTAACTATTGTAAATTGTGCTGCTATGAACATAGGGGTGCATATATTCTTTCTGATGGGTGTTTCTGAATATAGTTCTTGGGCTATATTCCTAGAAGTGGGATCACTGGACACTATTTCTATGCAGTCCTACTCTTTTTCTCCATTTAAATTCTGATTTATTACTACACTATTTTCATCAT
Source organism: Myotis daubentonii (assembly GCF_963259705.1). Lineage (NCBI taxonomy): Eukaryota > Metazoa > Chordata > Mammalia > Chiroptera > Vespertilionidae > Myotis > Myotis daubentonii. Next base: position 64,536,328 of record NC_081848.1, read on the forward strand.
TCCTGAAGACTATTACTGTCCTTCCCTACTTAAAAATTATGCCACCTTAGGTTCTTAGCCAATTACTGCAAAAGAGGAATTTACTATACACAAAAGTTACAGTAGGCTACAGCACTGGGAGTTATATTGGGGGATGCTTTTTACTAACAAGTTCTATTTCATTATTCTCCCTGCTGAGTAGGTTTGGAACTTAGTCTAACACTGGACTTGCTCATTCTCATAGCTATTATAAGCTGAGCTCCTTCATTTTCTTCCTAAGTATTTAATACCATCCAGTCTGAATCAATATCTGATGAGTTCTTTAGCATAATGGTTACAAATACAGTCTACAGTCATAGTTCTGAGTTCAAAATGCAGCTCTCCTACTACTATTAGTTAAGCACCTTGGACAGGTTATTTAAACTTCATCTATACAACTGGCAATAAAAAATGCCTTACAGAAATATTCTGAGAACCAAGTGGAATAACACATAAGGATCCTAGCACCAACTAAGCACTCACTAGTAAATACTAGTACTAGCTATTGTTGTTATAGTTGCCCTAGCTGCTGGGATGAATGATGCCTTCTGGACTTTTTTCTTTGTTCCTGATTTTCCTATGCAGCCTACTCAGCAATTTGCAAAGTGAACTGTGCTTTGTAATTTATTTCAGTTATATTTTTGTTATTTACACTGTATTCAATTACATAGGTCTGGTAGTAGCCAAGACTGTGATTTGAATTCAATATAATTTAAAATGTACATTAATTGTGAATAGCTGCCATTTTATTCATGTTAAATGATTTGGTGAAATTTAGTTTTAAGACCAAATCATCCAAATGTTAGTACTAAAGACTAACATTTTTATTCTTTTAATAGGAATCTTCATCAAGCAATTTTTATCAAATACCAAATGCATCGGCTCTCCCTTATGGAGCATTCACTTACTCAGAACTGTCTACCAACTAGTCAGAAGGTTAGAGGAAGGGGACTAGGGCTGGAGAAGAAGCCAGTAATTATGTCTTCTCATACCACCCATCTGAATCTAATGCCCCATTCCTACAGAATTTTTTCCCTAGACAATGGATTATTTTGCTTTCTGATTTCTTGTTCTATTTATAAAACAATGTTATATCTGCTGTTTTTGGATTAGTATTTAAAAGAAGTGTCTTTTATAGTCTCATTTCAAGACTATCTCTGTATTTCCATTGTAATATAAACTGACGTATAATCTGGTTCTCATATTCTAAAAGACCTAACTTAATGAAATACTAGGTTTTACATATAGTAGAATCATGCTAAGTGTATAAATAATGAGTTTTCCCATGCATGCCTGCTTTAATATGTTATTTCTCTTTTCCATTCTTATTTTAGGTAGAGAATAGTTTAGTAGCATGAAAATGCTTTTATGGACTAAGATTAAATGGGTCACAGAAACCTATAGAATTTTAATTACCCAAAGTGGTAACACAGAACTTCATTTAGTTGCTTATTTCAAAAGACATCTGAACACATTACATCTACTCAACAGTAGCTGTCCAGCAGACCACTACATCATTAGGAAGCCACATGACATTTGGAATATATTCTCTTTACTCCCAGTTATCAGAGTTAGAGTCTGCTTCACATGCTAACATTGAACATCAGCGTTACAATTTCTGTCTCAATTTTTCCCAATTACTTTTAGGCAACCTTAAAGTATAGAGATCTCATAACTTGCAGGTAAAAGTACATACAATATTTGCATTTTACACAACTGCCTCCCTATATTCACTCCAACAGAAGGTCTTTCCAACTTTGAGCTGAAAACTCAAACCAACTGTGAGTAGTTAAAATATTTTTAGATGAGCAAAACACATTAGTTTCAGGAAGACGTGCTAATCTCTCAGTAAAAACATTGATCTTCATGTATACATACTCAAACATGTAAGATAAAAAACAATTTTATAAAATAAAATTCTATAAACTACATATTGTTGAAGGTCAAATTATTCTGAAAACGTTCAGAGAACACATCAGAAAATGCTTAAGTTGTGGAGGCTTCAGAGATGATACTTAGTGTTAATGTCAGAAGAAAAACACCTCAGAATTGTAAACAAGAAGTCAAATTTATCTTCAGAATCGTGTTAACTATAGGATGAAAAAGTCACGTAATCTCCGCAGTGAACTTCACTTTAGCAAAAGAGTAAACATATTTCCTCCACATCAGCTGCAATAAGACATTAGCAGTATGCCATGATTGATTAACCTGGGAGCCGTTGCTGAGAAATGGATGTGTAGCACAGGTTTTTATCACTATAGTCTGCAAAAAGCAAGTCCCTTGTTTAGCTATCCTTGTTGTAATAAGTGACATTATTAGGTAGTTCTTCTACTTAAGTGACATAAGGATTTAGTGTATCAGCAGCTTATAATAAACAAGCTTTCAATCTCCTGATTCCTCTCCCTACACAGAAGTACTTTTTCTGTTTATAATATAAGTGGTAATAGAAGGCCATATGGTTGTGACTTTTAGCTAAAGTAAATGACATTTAAACAAACAGAAAAACAGCATTAAGATATTCAAGGATTTGAACTATAACCTAAATACACAGTGCACATTAAGGGGCTATTAGTATTAACTATATAAAGTGGCCATTTTATTTTTTTAAATTGAACTTATTGGGGTGACATTGGTTAATTAAATTATATAAGTTTCAGGTGTACAATTCTATAATACATCATCTGTACATTGTATTGTATATTCACCACCCCAAGTCAAGTCTCCTTCCATCACCATTTATCCACCCCAGTGACCATTTTCTAATGCTGTCAAATTAGTGAGCTTGTTTTTCACTTTGTTAATTGGTTTTATTTAAATATTTTCAAATACATTATAAAACAGCTTTATTACTGGCATATTGTTCCATTTCCAAGTGTTCCTTTTCAGAACTCTCTACTACCTGTGCATCCTGGGAACATTTAATCAGTTTTTTCTGAAATGTGAAACTATCTCTATTTCTTACATTTCCACCAATAACAATAATGATCTTGTTAGCATACTCTATAATACAAAAAATGTAAGAAATATTACATTCCTTATTCATGTACCATCATTCTGTGGTAACAGACTAACATTTGGTAAATAATATTTCACCTTTTGCCAAAACCGGTTTGGCTCAGTGGATACAGCGTCGGCCTGCGGACTGAAAGGTCCCAGGTTTGATTCTGGTCAAGGGCATGTACCTTGATTGCAGGTACATCCCCAGTGGGGGGTGTGCAGGAGGCAGCTGGTCGATGTTTCTCTCTCATCGATGTTTCTAACTCTCTCTATCCCTCTCCCCCTTCCTCTCTGTAAAAAAATCAATAAAATATATTAAAAAAATATTTCACCTTTTGTGTATAACCCTGGAATATATGGTATCAAGAACCAAAAAGCTTTAAATAGTCTGAAATTTTGATAGGTTGATAATAAAAGTAAAAATATACACTCTAATAACTACAAACATTTTCTTTAACAATAGCAAAAGATTATTATGATCTAACTATAGGAACATACTGAAATCTTCATAATCATATTTCTATTAGTGTTTCCATTTTCAATACAGAGTGGCTGCTATGGTTGAGAAACTGAAATCCAATAAAATTTTAATTTTGGAAGATTTAAAAATCATTTTACAGTGAACAACCACTTAAAGTTAACACTCAAAAGAGCAATTTACCAACTACAAGGAACAACTTTACCCACTGTTAATTTGCCAACCAATAAAGGATCAAAATAACAAAATACCTGTATAGTAGTTAATAATGTCCAAAAGGCACATGCATTTCTACTGAAATGCAGACAACTCTTATTAGCTCACAATGTAATTAGTAGGTGCTGCATTTTGCAAGGGCAACTTGGCCTTCATCATAACAAAACCACCAGAGCATTTCTGACAACCAAACCTTCCCTTAAAATAAGAGCAAGGTAGGTCATTTTTACCATTACTTTAAAAGATTTAGTTCACACTGTTCTGAACTGATAGGTCAGTTCAAAACCAAGTGAATTTTTAGTCTGCTTAGTAAAAAAGGGTTGGAAAATATTCACTCCAAATAAAAGTCACTTGGGGAAAGACACATTAGTCAGCACTTTGCTGTCCTGGTACAAAGTATCAGGGACATTCCAATATTTTCTACAACTTTTACTTGCAATTCTAGAGGGTGGTCAGGTAGCCCTACCATGGAAGTAGCTTGTCTTTCAAATCTTCTATGAATACTAGAATAACCACTGGATAACCTCAGAAAGATAAAGTATTTTTCTTCATCTCCTCATTAGCTTTTATAACAAAATTTTACTACATTTCCTGAGTCCTGGCCCAAATCCCCTACATTAAATAGGCTTTTACTTTGCCTAACATGCAAATCAATAGGAGCATGCCAATTCATTTTATATATTTCTGATTTGCTTAATGTTTCTCCTTGCAACTAATTATTTTTGGCAAACTAGAAGCTTCTAGCAGCAAATTGAGAAATTGCTATAGTATAGGAAGTTAAGTTATTTAAGATGTTTAAGCTGAGTACAATTTGTTTCTTTTGAGAATCACAAATTAAGCTTTATCTTAGCTTATATTGCAAAACCCACTGCAATAGAACCTTGATAGGAACTGCTTTGTTTCCAAATGCTTAATGTAAAAAATAAATCATAGTTCCTAAGTGTTGCTTGCCACATGGACTTTTAGAACTCTGGAATGAATAAAATGGTTCCACTTCACTTAACCAATGATCTGTTTATATTATTTTATGCCAACTTGGGAACAATGCTATTCTTTCATATGCTAAACTATATTCTAGGTTCCAAATGACAATTTTGGTGTTTTGCTCTCTGAAGCATATACTTAGGGAATAAATGTTTTTTGCCTGGAATTCAAAACACTTTTAATATTCATCATCTTTACCATTTAGTTCAATCAAGATCTGAATAATAATGTCTTCATCTAAAAACAACAATAATTTTTCTAAGAGGATGCACAGGTAGGGGAAGAAACCCATTTCATACAACACAGCACCGGTGTGCTTTTGAGATAGCGGGAAAAGGGAACACTCTAGAGGGGCAGGCCCTGCAAACAGTTTGGATATCTCTTCAGAGTGCTCCAAACTTGGATGACTTTTTTGTTATGAATCACCTTGATTAATGGAACACATTTGCTAAAGTGGTTCTGTAATAGCTACACAATTCTTATGGCTTGAAAAATGCAGCCTAGAAAAAGTGGTGGGGATGAAAAAACCTTCAAAATTCACTGGGTTCTCTTTCAGAATCAATACTGCCCCTGAGCGGAAACAGTTACTTTTCTTTTTAAAAATAAAGACAATACATTTTAAGGAAAGTACAATTTTGTGAGATGGGAGTAGAAATAAACAAGTAGAGGATACTTTGGGAGGAGAAGTGGCATGTCAAGGCGTCCAGATTCTGGGTGGAGCCAGGCTACTTGTGTTTGAATTCCAACTATTTGTCTCATGAACTGGGCAATTTACTTAACCACCCTGTTTTTAGTTTTTCCATCTGTCAAATACTACCACTCCTATCTCTCTGTGTTGCTGTTGTGATGATTAAATAAATTAATCCTTGTAAAAGAGTTTCAACAGTGTATGGTACAGATTAAATACATAAGTATTGGTCAATATTATTACAATTATATTTGTACATTTATAAACATACAAACCAAAGTGAATGGAATACACCAGGAACTATATACTAGTGTCCTCTAATTAATCCATTCATCAAACACAAAAATTTGATGAATGTTTTCGTTAAGTAGAATATTCAAAAAAATCTACATCTTACAGTCCTATGGTTGTCTTTTCTGATTAGCAGAGATTTTATCTAAATCCTTTTGTCCTGATAATCCTCCTCTGATAACTCAAAAACAAAACAACAATGTTGTGGTATTTAAGTACATAGACTGTGGATAGTAACATTAATATGTTTTATTGTTCTGACTGCAAATTATTTCTGGTTTCAAATTTAGCTTGCTAAAGCAATTCAGAAGTGATTACAAAGCCTCATGAAATGATAGCAGTCATATGAAGGTGCAACCATTATGTAAAAATCTAACATTTTTTAAGAATAAAAGGATACAGTGTACAGTGTCCCTCATGCAGTCCAAAGAAAAATAGGTTACCTTATACCATACTATCTTCAACATTATTATCACCATCAGTTAACAATCACTAGTGTATTTAACATTATAGTAATAAACATCAAAAATATTTGAACAGCTGACCCATAGTCTATTGTGGATGGTATATAAATAGACTGATTAAGTAATAATCAATTAATCAAACTTACTCATAGAGAAGAAAGAGGCCATTATAGTTCAAAATAAATTTACAGTGATGAAGACAATTTAACTCTTAATGCTATACTTACATTGGGGATGAAGACAGAGGTAAAGTTAGTTAATAGATGTAACAGCTATAATAACTTGAGAGTGACACAGAAATTTTAAATGGAAGTAGAAATTAAGTTACAATTATTAAGGTAGAAAAATTTATATGCTGAGTAAAGTAAGGCCACCTCCTCTGCCATAAGCTGCCCTATCAGCCATGTGATTGGTGAAAGGAGGTAACACATACACCTGCTCCTCACTCTTCCATTCTACTGCTCTTGCTCTATCTTTCTAACTGGTAAATTGACTATACAAAAAGTACATGTATTTTATATTCTAAAAACTTAAATAGGATTTTAAAAAGCTAAACTACAGGCTTTATTTGATTTTTAACAGCTTTTCCTTTAATAAGTTAATTGAAAAAGTTTCTGAGCCAGGAACCTGGACCATATTTAGTTGTCACTCACATCTCCTTTGTCTTCTCCAATCTATCACAATTCCTGTCTTTCCTCGTTTTCCGTGACCTTAACATTTTGGAAGAGTATTTGTCAGTAATGTTGCAGAATGAACCTCAATTGGAGTTTGTCTGCTGTTTTCTCATGATTAGACTGAGGTTATACCCTTTGCAAGAATACCACAAAAGTGATGGGCCCTTCTCAGTTTTTCAGTTCAGGGGCTACACTATGTTGATCTGTCTTGTAATTGGTGAAGTTAACCTTGATCACTCAGTAAAGGTGGTGACAGCCAGGATCTCCTCTGCGAAGTTTCTATTTTTCCCTTTGTAATAAATACCTTGGGAGAGATACTTTGAGAGTATGCAAAGATACTATTTTCCCTTGAAATTTTACCCAATATTTTGATATCTATTGATGAATCTTGCCTGCAACAACTACTACTGAGATATTGATATAGGGTTTTAAAAAGAACATATAAAATATAATGGCCAAATAATTCTTGATACAAACATACTTAAATTCCACTGAATACAGCACTTTAAGTTATATTCAAAATAGATGTCATATTCTTTTACGTTTTCAATTAATGTTAATAAACTATTAATAACATAACTGAAATTGTTACTTACATAACTATGGCTTTTAAAGAAACTTGATGAACTACTGGTGAGCATTTTGTCTCCTTCCAAACCAATTACTCTTTTACAAATATTTGATTTTGGATCACTTGGACTTTTTGCAATCACAATGTCACCTCTGAGGGAAAAAGTCAAAGAAATGTCAGTGTTATTTATTAAGCACATGCATAGCATTGCTATAATACTTTTATAAAGCAACTTAAAGTCACACCCTTTATCTTCTCACTGTACTGGCCCTCCCAGACATTTACCAACTTTGAGTACCTCTGTGACTGACTTTTATGTGTTACAATCCAACAATGAGGATGATGGAAACATTATTAGAAGATTCTAAAATTTCTGATCATTCTATAAGAATTATCTTCTTTCACTGTATCTACTGTGTTACTCAGTGTCTAAATTTTTAGCAACGAAAGTATGGGAAAACAATTTCATGTAAATAGCACCAAATTAACTAAGTAAATTTTACTGTCCAGCCAGGAGTATTGATGGACTCTAGAGCACATAAAATGATGGAAACATCATTTGTTTCCCTAGAGCTCAAAGTATCAAGGAATTATATAACCAAAGTAACTAATAGTATAGTAAAAAAAATACATATTTAAGGAAAAGTATCAGAAGACACAAACAAATAACATGCTAAAAGCTGCCCAAACATACACTACAAAAAATAAATTGGCATGATTCATGAAAGAAGCAACAATCTACATGTATTAGAAAAATAAGAAAGATCTTCAAAAATTAGAAAGGAAGGAGACAAAAATGTAGGACTAATGCTTCAACCAGAACACAATGCTTTTTATGCTAAAATAAATAAATTCTGTTGACTAACACACATATTTGAAAGGATTTACTATATTTACTTATTATCTATATCTAGTTCCAGAAATAATTTGATGTCATTATAAACTTTTGCAAAGAAGGGTCAATACCTTATTCATCTTAACATTCTAACATATAGCATATTTTGTGAATTAGGTGTTCATTAACTACTAGAGGCCTGGTGCACAAAAATTCATACACTGGGGGGGGGGGGGGGGTGGAGGGGAGGAGGGGGTTCCTCAGCCCGGCCTGTGCCCTCTCGCAGTCTGGGACCCTCAGGGGATGTCCACCTGCTGGCTTAGGCCTGCTACCTGGGGGATCAGGCCTAAGCTGGCAGTCAGACATCCCTCTGGCAGTCCAGGAACCCTCAGGGAGTCTCCTACAGTCGGACATCCTTAATGCTGCCACAGAGGCGGGAGAGGCGCCTGCCACTGCTGCTGCGCTTGCAGCAGCTGAGTGGAGCTCCTCCCTATGGGAATGCACTGACCACCAGGGGGCCGCTCCTAGGTTGAACGTCTGCCCCCTGGTGGTCAGTGTGTGTCACAGCAACTGTTCATTCCGCTGTTAGGGTCAATTTGCATATTACCCTTTTATTATATAGGATTTGTTGAAAGAATAAGTAGTAGTGAAACTGTCAGTGTTTCAAGTATAAGTGTCCTGTGCATTTGACCCAAAAGAGATCCATGTGGTTTAGATCCCAAGTATGCAGACTTCATTTTGCCAAAAATGGATGGCTATTCTAGCTTTAGAAATAGAGCAAGCAAGAAATCTGTGCTACAGATGAAAGAAAAAGAATACTCAGGATAGTAATATTTTTAAAGTACAAGCTACCAACTGACTACTAAGGTTGTAAAAGTTACTTTAGTATGTCTCATAAAATGCCAGATTTCGAGCTATTTTTCAACCTAATGGGCCCTTGAATGAATAGGATACAAATGAAACCTTCAAAGAATATGAATTAATTTACTGAATGTAGTTATTTGTATTACCCATCTGAATGCAAAGAGTATCTATTTTAAAAAAAGGACGATATTGAGCTATTCATTCAAAAACTATTTAGCCAACAATTACAGCTCCTTTTCAAGGATGCACAAGAACTATGAGAGTAAAATCAGGTCTTTAGCATGGAAAACAGAAGCTTGTCTTCCTGCTATAGTGAGGCTAGATTTCCAATTAATCTACAGACTATAGTATATTATTTTGACAAAAGTTATAAAGAAAAAGCTAGAACACTACCCATTACATAAGTTTTATTTTATAACCCCATATCTTGAAGTTTTTAGTAGTAAAGATCTGAAGAACAATTACCTAGGAACCATGCTAGACCATATGGCTGGACATAGAGATAGTTTCTATCTATAGAATCTGATGGTAAGATCAGTAAATGCAAAGAACAGTTTCACACCATTTTTGATGATTTTTCAGTAATGTGAAACAGACTATTGAGAAGGTTAATAATGAAAGAGGAGTGCCTAAACCTACTTGTGTCATAGCTAAATAACAGCTCGAGTGAGTCAAATTTGTAGTTAATGGAGATGAATGCTGATATAAATTTATTTTTGCAGAATTATGAAAAACTAATGGACCCCAAATTCTAGGGAATCAGAGAGATACCCTATAGAAAATACATTAAATTACTAATACTTGACATGCATTCAGAAGGAATAATACAGAGTTAACTAGAACAAACAGTATCTAAGAATTGGAAACACCATTTAAAATAGGATTTAAAATGATTTACGGTAGTGGCAAACAATATTTGCCATGGAGTTTTTCAACTTAATCAGGAGACTCATAATAGACTAGAGGCCCAGTGCATGGAAATTCATGCACTGAGGGGGGGTCTCTCAGCCAGGCCTGCCCCCTTTAACAGTCCAGGAGCCCTCAGTGGTGGGAGGCAACCCAACTATCGGGAGAAGGTGACACCTCATCACACCTCTGCTGCTGCCACTGCTGGCAGCGCAAGCCTCGGCTGGCCCTGGTTACCTGAGCCTTGGGCCGGCCCTGGGCGGCTGGGGGGCTGAGAGGACTGGGGGAACTCCAGAGGCAGGCGTGGGAAGAGGCCAGGCCTGCCTGGGGTGGGCCCATCCTTGCTGCGCACCTGTTGCCCTGGCGGGGCTGAGGGGACTGGGCGCCGCCATCTTGTGGCTGCAGGAGCTGCCAGCTTTGAGGGCAGGGCAGCAAATTAGCATATTCCCTCCTTATTGGCTGTGCGTGCCGCCATCTTTGAGGGCATGGTGGTCAATTAGCATATTCCTGCCTTATTGGCTGTGGGTGCCACCATATTTGAGGGGGGGCATTCAATTAGCATATTCCTTCCTTATTGGCTGTGGGTGTCACCATCTTTGCAACGATGTGAGGGTCAATTAGCATATTCCCTCTTTATTAGATAGGATAAGCTTCCTCACTCACAGCTATATACAGTGTTATAATCTAAAATCATCAAGTGCTCATCATAGGCCACTGAGAATAAGATAGTCATCAATAGAAATAGGATTATTTTAAACATGAAAAACCAAATCAATGATTTGGATATGCAAAGTAGTTCATAAGTTCCTAACTCTTGCCTCAAAACACTCTAGCCAAACACTGCCCCCAAAAAAGAATAAGGTAGGCTTGAATGTACATAATAAAAGTGCCTGCTATCTATTTTGGACAGTGATGCAAGGGGCATAATGACCTAAGACACAATGCATGCCACAGAAACTATTAAAATTTCTCAAAACTGAGAGAAAATATTTGCATCAAAATTTTATCTAGCTTGTCACTCTTTTGTATTTACAAGGGAGTTTTTAAAGATACAGTTAAGAGGCTGCAGGAAAGACACAATGTCTATGTGTATTTCCACCACAAATTTAATATATCTATGACAAATATACCTTTGGATACCATAAAAATGTCGACTAAGATTTTCTGCAAAGACAATATCTGCATTTTGAATCGTAGGCTCCATTGATGGTCCAGAACACTGAAAAGACATAATTTTGTGATTGGAGTTGAAAACCTTTTTAAATATAACAAACATCTAAGCAGGCTTAAGAGAAAGAAATCAAGCCAATGTTCTCCATGCCTGAAGGATGACTCATAATAAGCTGGCAGCTCCCAGAGAAGTTCAACTCTATTGAGTGGCCACCAAGCAAATATATTTAAAATGGTTTATTGATATTACATTATAATACATGAATAAAATAACAATATCTATGTTTCCAAATCTGAGGCATTTGGCAGAAAGTAAGCTCCATGAGGCTCGGGACCTTGTCTCTCATGTTGCCAGGGCCTGGCATAAAGTTGATACTAAAAAAACACATGTTGAATGAATCAATGAATGATTTATTTTCTTATTATTGTCAAATATCAGTGATTTATTAAATGGTATCATATTATTTGCAATTAGTTGATGCCTCTATCCAAGAGAGCAGCTCACCCATTAATGGGGCTACAACTTCTATTTTAAACTGAAAAAATATTGGCATAATAAGATGCACTTTAAGACTTCATATTAGTATGTCTTTAAACAATAATCTCTGTATATATACCTCAGAGCTATAATAAAGTGATCATTGCCACCTAAAAAGTCTAAATACAATAGTCTCTATTACTCCACTTTTTAGTCAAATAATTTTTAGTCAAATCTTCTTACCCAGGCAGAATAATAATAAAGAACACAATGAAAGTTCATGTTTGCTACCTCTATAGCCCACTGGAAATTTTAAAAATCCAAGGGGGGGGGGGGGGTGTCTCAGTTAAATATATTTATTTGCTGAATATTTGAGGTTGTATGACTGAATCTCTTAGGCTAAACCTGATAAAAAGCAACACCACCAACAAAACCCACTAATTAGACATTCAATCAATTATTTCATTTACATGATACAAGGTTAGTATAGTCATGGCTGATAGATTCATAATTCTATATTTAAAAATATCATTGGTGGGGGGGCATCCTTTACATTTTAATATTAATACAAGGCAGAATAATCATTTGTTTTAATGACAGTCAAACACATGGTTAAGAGGAGCAGTTTTGAAAACTGGAGAAAAGTCTGTGTTGAAATTCCAAGTCTACTTACTAACTGTGAGACATGGACTAAGTTACTTAAGCTTTCTGAGCCTCAGTTTCATCATATGTATAGTGGATTTCTAATACGTATCTCACAGAGTGTAAAGATTAAATGTGTTAATAATTGTAAAACATCAAATATATCCTGGACATTTTAGCATTCAATAAATGGTATAAACTATTATTCTTAGTGTATTAATAGGGTCTTTTGTGCCCTGTCAGAAACAGAATACAGAACCATATTTAAAATAATGGTTCTTATATTTTATATCAGTGCCAATACAAATACATTCTCTTACATCCAAAAATTTAGAAAGAATTTATTTTAGCAGTTGAACTTTATTCATTAAGTTAATAACTTCAATTGTAATAAAGGGGAAAACACATTTTCCATCTACTTAAAAAAGTATATATTTAAAATGATTATTTTCTCAAAAGTAAAAACTTACCATGACAACACCACCAACATATTCAAAAGCACAATGTGCTATACAGCCATACTGAATAGTATAGCCAACAAGTCGAAAGGTTTTCCCCAGAACACCACGAAGCATAGTTCTATGTAGACTCTGTCACCATTGGCCTGATGGTAAATTTCAAAAAGTTTCATGAATAATACTATTTTAAAACATTTAAGAAATAGTTCTATTGTAAAATATTTTATAATCACCTAGAATGTACTAAATAAAGAATTTGGTGCAGAAAAGCAACACCTTATTTTCATTTCTGCTAAAAATATTTTTAAATGACAAATTATAGAAACTTAGTAGTTTGATCTACTGAACAGATAGTTTATTCAAATACCACTTGGGTTTATATATGAAGCAGAGGCCCGATGCACAAAATTTGTGCAAGAGTAGGCCTTCCTTTCCACCAGTACCTGGGACCCAGGCTTCCCTCACAGCAAAGGCCCCGCCCACCCACTGCAGCCCACTGACCAGTGGCCTGGGCCTCCCTCTGCGGGGCGATCATGGGGCGATGGCCAGACCCCCTGACCAAGCACATCACACCTGCCTTGGCTAGCTTGGCACCAGTGGGTGTCATAGCGTGGTCCTGGACAGTCGTCCAGATGGTTGTTCCGCTGTTTAGCCATTTGGTCAATTTGCATATTATGCTTTTATTATATAGGATTAGAAAACTAGTAGACTCAACTTGTCTGTCCCCTTTCATATCCTGGTTATTTCTTGGTATTGAGGCAGACAACTATAGAAAGATATTAACTCTTGCAAAGTACTAGTATTAGTTTTTCATAATTGTCCCCTGCTATCCTACATCAGTTCTTGTCATCCTATATAAGAAAAGCCTAATATGCTAAGTGTCCGGTCGTCCGTCATCTGTTCAATCAAAGTGTGATATGCTAATGATATGCTAAGGCTGCTCAACCGCTTGCTATGACGTGCACTGACCACCAGGGGGCAGTCTACCAGTCGCTATGATGTGCACTGACCACTGGGGGCAGAGGCTCTGACTGGTAGGTTAGCTTGCTGCTGGGGTCCGGCTGATTGGGATGGGCCGGACACACCCTGGAGCCCTCCCATGGCCCCTCCCCAGCTGGCCAACCTCCTGTGTCCCTCCTGGCACAACTGTGCACCGGTGGGGTCCCTTGGCCTGGCCTGTGTCCTCTTGCAATCCGGGACCCCTCTGGGGATGTCGAACAGCTGATTTCAGCCTGATCCCACTCAATGCAGGAGCTGTCCCCTGATGGTCAGTGGGCTCCCACAGGGGGAACATCACTCAGCCAGATGCCAGGCTCATGGCTGGTGAGCGCAACGGAGGTGGCGGAGCCTCTCCTGCCTCCACAGCAGTTGGACATCCCCCCAAGGCTCCTGGACTGCGAGAGTGTGCAGGCCAGGCTGAGGGACCCCTCCGACCCCTCCCCGAAGTGCAAGAATTTTATGCACTGGGCCGATGGCGGGGTCCCACCCCAGCGGGTCCAGGGGTTCCCAAAGGCGTAGACGGAGTCGGCGAAGAAGGAATGACACGGAGACAGCGTTCAGTTGATCAGAAGCCTAGCCAGGATCTCCAGCCAAGTTCTGGTCTCGATCTCCAGAGAGGTTCTGCTTCAGATCTCCAGCCAGGTTCTGTGTCCATGTTGTCTTGCTAGGTTCTCCAGCCAGGCTCCGTCCAGGCTCTCCAGCCAGGCTCAGTCACCAGGTTCCAGTCAGGCTCTCCTGCCAATCTCCGCAGTCAGGTTCAGTCCAGGATCCCCAGCCATGCTCTCTCCAGGCTCCGCCTCCAGGCTCCAAGGCCAGTCCCTGTCCAGGATCCTCCGGCATGCTCTCGCCAGCGAAGTTCTTCTGTCTCTAGAGAACGGTCTGTGTAGGTTCTGTGCCTAGGCTCTGTCTCTCTTGGTCCTGTCTTCCAGGCCCTGTCTCCTAAGTTCTGTCTCTTTCTGTCTTGTTACATCTGTATTTATACCAGTTGATTCAATCCTATCAATCTCTATTACAAAGGTTAGGGCGTTTCTTATCTCCATTCCAGGGAGTAAAGATTATGTAGCTTAAGCATGATTGTTTGTAGTGATTAACTACCCGCCTGGCACTTAGTTAAGGAGTTTCATCCCCTCCCTGACTTCAGGGAAAAATTCCTACCTGGGGAAACAACCTTTCTAGGAGAGGCATCCCCTCCCTGACTTCAGGGAAAAATTCCTACCTGGGGAAACAACCTTTCTCGGAGAGGTGACCTTGGTTAAAACACACAGCGCTAAGGGGAGCAAACATATTAAGAACCGTATGCTATATATACCAGGTCCCTTGAAACAGCAAGGATGGACTGGCTCCCGGCAGGCCTCTAGTGATATAATAAAAGAAAGCACTAGAATAGGTACATGGAAATTCTAGCATTAAATTGGTCCCTTTATTAACTGTGTGATTGTCAATGAATTGCTTAATCTCTCTGGGCCTCCGAAAATGGAAATATCTCACAGAATGGATCTGAGGATCACATTCGATAATGTGAAAGTGCTTTGGAAATTATAAACTTACATTCAGTTGTCAGATTAACTATTGATATTAATGAACACATGAATACAGTAAAACAGCATAAAGAACCATATCAAATACTTTAAAAGCTATATAAAATTAAAACAATAATAACATTCATCTAAAATGTTCCTAGTATCTATTACCTCCTTTCTATTTACCTGTTTCAAGTATTTCTCAAATAATGGTTTATGCCTAGGCTACTATATATTGCTCTCAGATTAAAACTACTAAAACACAATAATATTAATAATAATAATTAACATTTGCTCAATAATTACCATCTGTCAAGCTTTACAAATTAACCTCTGTAAAGTAGATATTATTACCATCATTTTATAGATAAGAAAAATGAGCCTACCAGTAGTAAACTTACATGATGAACATCTCAAAACTGAAAAATGGAGTCAAGAACTTAATCACTCTTACACGGATTCCCAAATTACTCTCTTGCTCCCATAGCCGCAATAGCTCTATTATATTACCTAAGCCTCATTCAGGATCCTTGATAGTAGGTTTGTTGTTGGTTGTATATTTCAGATAGTACAAATGAGTAAATATCAGGACTCTCAATGTCAGAGAAAGAAGCTATAAATAAAGAATTCGAGGTTAGGGATGAGTAGAAGGTATCAAAATAAATTTAATTAAATAAATAGATATGTTTCTGTTTGTCTGACCTTCTGCCTATATGAAGTACCATCCTAGCCCTTCCACTAAAAGAAGCAAGAACCCTGCAGTAGTAATGGGCACACTTAGCAGGCAGATATTTGGTTTCCAAATATAATTTCCCACTAGGAGCAACAGCATAGGGCCGAAAGCAAGTCAGTGCTCAAAAACTAATGGAGACATCCAGAATATGTAGAGAATTTATCAAATTACTAAGAAAAAGACAACCTAACAAAATTAAGAAGAAGAAAAAAGCCAAGAAGATTTCACAAAGGAAGATATCCAAACGGCTGATGAGAATATGAGAAACATAGGAAGGAGAGGTTGGACTGATGTTAAAACTAAAAAAGCCCTGGCTGGGTGGATCAGTTGGTTGGAGCATTGTCCGTACACCAAAAGGTTACGGGTTCCGTATCCTGTCAGGTACACACCTGTGTTGCGGGTTGAATCCCTGGTCAGGGCGCATATGGGAGGTAGCAGATCTATGTTCAATGTTGATGTCTGTGTCTATGTCTCTCTGTCTCTCTCTCCAAATTCAATAAAAACATATCCTCAGGTGAAAATTACAAAAAACACACACACAACAACAACAAAAAACAACTAACTAAAAAGATAGAGCTGAGTGAACTCTAGAAGCTGAAAAGAAACTAGGCATTCCTCCATCCCTGTAAGTTTCTAGAATAGGGGTACAAGCCTAAGAGCTTGATTTAGATCTATCCATTTTTTTTTATATATCAGTGAAGTGATTTCAGAATACCCTAAGCCCCAAGGAAAACATCCACCTGGTAGTTCAGGTCTGGAATTCCTTTTAAAAGAAGAGAAAGCATTTTGTTTCAGAAATAGGAAAAAAAAAAAAAAAGGCAAAGTGTCAATGTTAATTGAGACTATCAGTTTACAGAAATGCATTCATTTTAAATTATAAGCAGCCAAAATGATTAATATCATAATTTTTTGTTTTAATAAGAGGAACAGTTAATAAATATATTAACACGTACAAAATGTTCACATTAGGAAAAGGTGAGGAGAGAGAAGTAGATGTGAAGCAGAAGACAAATCCCAGCATCAGTTTAGCTATGTAATACCTTCATTTGGACCAGAAAAAGCAGCAGACTTATGACATTCCTGAGACTTCTATGATTTTATCAAATTCAAGAAAACCTACACAAAATACATTTTCCCAGATAATGATATATATAAAGTAACTGAAAGATATATGTCCATTTCAGACACTGAGTGGAAGTTATTGTGACTAGGAGAGAACAACAAAGACTCATTAAGACATGGATGCTGAGTGATGTACTCTGCTCAATAGCTAAATAATTCACTCACACAGCAGCCTCTCTATCAAAGTAATTCAAATCCCTGCCATTTCAAAATCACCTTCAAGGCTGCTCATGAATTGTTCAAATCTATAATGTTAAATCTACTGTAAGACTTGTGCAAAGGGTATTTTTTTTTTCTAGAACAGTAAATTCAAGGACCTCTGGTCCCCATAATCTATGAAGATTTTTCTTAAACCTATTTATTTTGATTCATTGCCAGAGGAAATAATTGCCATTCCTTTAAGGTTTAGAGCAGTAAATACTGTTTTAAATCTGACTGCAGCATCACAATCACCTGAGAACTAAATTCAAAATCAAAATTCCTAGGCATCCATCACAGAGCTCAAGAATGACAATCTGTGGGAGCAAGGCCGCAGAATCTGTGGTTTTAATAAGTTCCCAGAAAGGAAGGCCAGAAAAAGACTGTGCTGTCATTTGAAGCCAATGAGACATAGTAAATACTTTCAGAAACTTGACAAAATTTAACCATGATTATAAACTGAGTGTTAATGTTGAGATAATTCTATAAATTTTTATCAAATGAACTTTATAATGCTAATATTTCAGTGATTTTTAAAAATCCAATGTTATCTTCTGAAGTTTTTTATATATATACACATATAATCAAAATAAAAACTCATTTTATGTTTATAAAGCATAAACAGTTGACACTTTTAAAAAATATATATTTTATTGATTTTTTTACAGAGAGGAAAGGAGAGGGATAGAGAGTTAGAAACATCAATGAGAGAGAAACATCAATCAGCTGCCTCCTGTACACTCCCCACTGGGTATGTGCCTGCAACCAAGGTACATGTCTGACTAGAATCGAACCTGGGACTCTTTAGTCCACAGGCCGACGCTCTATCCACTGAGCCAAACCGGGCAACAGTTGACACTTTTAATATAATCAAGTACCAGCTTCCAAGCAGTGAAATACCGAAATATATATATATATATATACTATATAATCCATGTATCTCAGGACAATATACAAGTTGTACAAGCAATAGTTGAAGGCTATGCATTCAAATGGAACAAATACCATTCAGCATTATCACTGACTGGCTGTAGCTGTGCCAGTCTACAGTTCATGCATGGCCCTTTGGTATGATGCTAAGCCTCATAAAACAGTTTATCATCCCTTAAATAATTAAAAATTCCCATGATTCATATCCTGCTCTTTTGTTGTACCTTATTTATTCCTTTTTAAAAAATGTTTTCTTCTAATTTCTCTCACCCTGTATCTCTTTCTCTTGTCTCCCAAAACACCTCCCTTAACTCCTACTGACATAATTATGAGTTACTTATTAAGTTAGTAGTAGCTTTTAAAGATAAGTCAAATTTCTTACAGTTTGTCAATAAGGTATTAAATTCAAATAACCTATATCTGAAAAGAATGTATATCATTGAGAAGGCCTTATATGTTAATAGTGAATTTAATTAAGATGAGTTTATTTGACCATCTCTAATCAAATAAGAATAATGTCCAGGATAGAGAAAGAAAAAAATAGTAATTTTCAAGAGCCAATCAGTAACCAAGTAAATAAAAAGCAGAAAAGTAACCATGTTTAATAAAAGCTTTGAGACAAATTTTATTTGAAAGGAAAGCTACCTTTAAAAAATAATTATCTAATACTATTAACTACTCTAGAAAGTTATCCTGAGAAAATACACTACCTGGAAAAATAATTTTAAATTACATATAAATCAAATATTTTATATTTAAAATAAAATTAATTCTATTATGAGGATAAAAGAAATATTTTAGAACACTTATTTCATAGATAGATCTTTTCATTATGATAATAGAATTTTAAATAGGCAGGTTTTCAAGTAGCAAAAATAGAAATAGGAGACTAAAAAAGTCCTTTATAAACTAGCATAATGCAGTTCAGTAAAAATATTAAGCTTTTTCATTCATTAATTTTAAATGTGACAACAAATGAAGAAACACATTTTCAAATACAATAGCTTAGATTTGGTTAAAACAAAATCCATGAAGAATGACAAGTTTGCTAGGTAGGTTTGACCAAAGATCTCTACATGAATTTATTATATTGCATTTATTGATTCTTCCAAGAAAGAAAATATGGAGAATAAAATGTATTATATGTAAACAGAGGCTATAAATAAATATATCATTCATAATGGATAATTATATTTTAGTTATTATAATTTCAAAAAATATTTTAGTCACCTATATTAAGATTTTAGAGCCTAAAAACATGATTAAGGTTTTCTAATCTAGTTCTTAAAAGACAAAGCTACTAAATAAAAAACAATAAGATAAAAATCAAGTTCTATGAATATTTTAAAAGTAAGTACTCTAGGATCATAACACTGACAATACTAATTATCTTTTCTAGTCTTGGCAGTTATGTTGCATTCTGTTTGGGTGACTGATGGGATAATTTCACTTCATTTTGTCTCAGTTTATTCTGGACCATGTAAGAGAAGAATATTAAAATAACACCTCTAAACAAAGTACATGATAAAGTTTTAGTTGAAATAAAATGCTTAAAAAATAAACCTCAATTAATGAATACATGATTCCAGAGCAAATAACTGAATCCCCATCTGCTTAAGGGAAAGTTTGACTAAGAATTTCTGATGTTAGAAAAATAAGTCTATTTAGTACTAATATTAGTTATTTTAGGACTTTTAAATATTAAGAGCATACATATACTTTCAGAAAGAGCCCTTTCATCAGCTAGCATTACTGTAACTATAAAAAATGTGTCTATATATTTTTATATCATTAAATGTTTTATTTACTAAAATCATTTCATCGGCAGGAAAAAAAGCAGTTAAAATGTATGAAAAAACACATTATTCTGATTCCTTACACCTATACACATTTTACTTAATTTATTGATAATGGCTTTATACCCAAAAGAACACTGAAGTATTTAATTTAATATTTAATCTCAAATATAAATCTTTACCA
The DNA here is from genome assembly GCF_963259705.1 of Myotis daubentonii. Lineage (NCBI taxonomy): Eukaryota > Metazoa > Chordata > Mammalia > Chiroptera > Vespertilionidae > Myotis > Myotis daubentonii. Next base: position 64,556,544 of record NC_081848.1, read on the forward strand.
ATAGCAATTATACTACATCACTCAACTGGAAAAGGTATAAAAGACATTATTAATCATCATTTCTACTTGAATATTTAAATAAATTTTAACTCATACATAGTTTATAGTTTACATATGTCTTACATAATTTATAAGTCAAATAGCTAAAGCTCCATATTTTAAATAATTAACAGAAAGCATATTCTTTGCCTTGATCACCTGATTTTTTGTTGTTGTTTATAAAATTAATCACAGTTAGCAGGATAGAAATCGCTTTCAGCTTCATGAATGACATCCAAGAGATGGGAAAGGATTAGTTCTCAGTTGCTGCCAGTTATAGCGCCAGGTGGCTTTTTCTGCAGTGAAGGTGTTACCGATAATCCCATTACACTGGTACTAAATCTTGCAGACATCAAAATTATCACCAAGGTTCCTTTTCATCCCATCCTTTCCAAATGACTGGAAGTCGCTTCACCTGAAAGAAGTCAAATCCACATGCAGCTGCTGTTTTAGCAGGCAGCAAACTCCCTGAGAATGCCAGTCATGATTCAATTTTGCTGTGCTGGTGGCCCCCTATTCCCTGTCCAATAATACATCTGTTAAAAAATCGTACAGCTACAAATCAAGTTTAATCCTACCGGGGACCTCATGTTGGTCTTGTCTTCTAAAAAGGCAGCAGGTTCTGCTGTCTATCTTGGCCAGCGTCTGGGGAATACTCTTTAAATCCCAGCCCTACTTAGAAGAATAAGCTAAGGATCACAACACATGACCTCAAAAACCCTGATATGACTATATCCTGACCCAGAGGCATTCATTCTAGGTGAAGATTAGAACTTTGCATAATAAGATTACACAGCAAGTGAATGATATCAAGGGACTATCCATATGCAGCCGCCTGGTTTTCTATAGACAGCCTGTGCTCTGCAATATGCAGTACAGACGAAAAGGAGCTTGGTCTTTCTAGCTGAAATAAAATAGATTCACATAAATTAGTTGGCCGTTTCCAGATTCCTAAATCCCCCATTACATCTTTTATTGACAGCTCCTGTGAGGATAGCACAAATGTTATTCCTTTTTATTCTGTGCTCCTATAACAATCATGCTCTGTAATTGAAATGTACATAGATTATGGCTTGAAATTAACATCTTGTTTGCTGTAATCTTGGATTACAATTCACTGTGTACATAATAAAATTAGGAAATCAATGGATGGATTTATCAGCTCCAAAAAACTAGAGGTATTGTTTAAAGAATAGCTTAACATTTGGCGCCAACACTTTAAATGTAGAAGTCACAGAAAGATGTCAATAAAAATTTAAGTGAGTGAAAAAATACAAACATCAGCCAATATCTATGTAAGCTAGATTACATATGAATTAGCTCAATTCCCTCAAAATTCAGAAAATATTAAAGATTCAGAGATCTCATGAACATATCATTTTCTCTCTAAACCATACTTGAGCAAGGTCAATTACACATTAGGTCTCTACTTTTATAAAGTACAAAGCAGTATTTTATACTAAGCACCTTGAACATTTTGTATTTTAAGATATTTGAATCCATTCAAACCAATTACAATTCAAGGTTTTAGAGTTCTTAACAATAAGTTTTTAAAGTATTTAATGAAATAACTTCTTATATTGGAATATATAGAGCATTTAACTGTATAGAATCCTAGAGATGTTTAGAAAACAATACATTATGTTAAGCTTTTTTCTTCTAGAAGTTTAAAGCTATACCAGCTCTAAGCAAGTTTATATGAAAAGAAAGATTCCTATCATTCATGCAAACACCTATTCATGCAAACACAGAAAAATTATAAGCATGCGAAGAGGAATTCTCAACTTTATATTTTAAAAAAACTATTGAGATTTGCCATGGGATTCATGTAAAACTAATCTCCTTGGTATACTTGAATTATGGCTTGTTTGACAAGTTCTATTTGCCCACAATTGCTGAGGAACATACCACATACCTTATATTAGTCATTTTCTCCTTATAATCACAGTATCTTTAAGCATATCTATACAGTATCTGTTAAGTACTCAGGAGTCAGGTGTTATAATTCTGATTTTGTGTATTAAACAGGCATGTATAACCCAACAATATTGTGTAACTTCAACTACATACATAGCACATGTATACTCTTTGATTGCCTTGATTAGGATATTATTAAAAAAATAATGAGGAATGCAAAAAATACACATTTCTGTTATGATATTTACATGTAATACTTTAGAGCTAAACTGTTTAATAAAGTAGCCACTAGCTACATATGGCTATTGAACCCTTGAAATGTGACTACTCCAAACTGAGAGGTATTGTAAGAATAAAATATTCTTACACAGGACTTTGAAGACTTAGGACAAAAAAAAGTAAAATATTTTATATATTAATTACATGTTGAAAAGATAGTAATTTAGATACAGCAGGTTAAATAAAATACATATATAACTCATATTTCTATTGGACAGCACTGTTTTAGCAGATTACACATTTTTAATAATATATTCTTAAACTAATTAAAATTGTACAACTAATAAAAATACTAAAGCAGAGAGTTATTATGGAAGAACAAACATTACATTCTAGTGTTAAATCTGGTAGATAAGCTTAGTAAAGAAAGAAGAAAATGCAGTCATTTTAGAATCTATTTCATATCTCTAGCTTAAGGGTAGTGAGGAAGGAGGGACTAGCCAAATTACTGACCATTGTGAACCAAAAAAGAATAATGTGTTATAGTTAGAAAAATGTTTTAGTCCAGTAAGCATAGGCTTTTAGAAAAAGTACATCTTGAGCAACTTCATAAAAGACTACTAAGGTCTGTGTGTACCACTCACTGAACCCAATAGACAGCAACTTCAAATAACATGTCTGCATCTACCAAGTGCCATGATTTTTTTCCTAAGGTGCTATGTAATTACTTATATTCAAATTTTTCAAATACATCATAATAACTACATAGATTTGAAGCATTTAGTATATTTCAAAATTTTAGAAAAATGAAAAAGTTCAATTTTATAAATTATTAGAAGGCTGCTTTTCCATTAGTCATTTCATTATCCATCAATGTAGGTTTATAAAATTTCATTAATAAAAATAGTTTTACAGAAACAAGGAAAACTATAAATAGTTAAAATATAAAATGTATACCTAATTTAAGTAAAGAAAGTTAATGGTAGATTTAGAATAACCAAAGGAAATTGATATTATACAATTAAAATACAAAGTCTGTCTTTGTCACACATTGGGAATTTCTATAAAGAGTAGTACATAAAGTAATTCATTTAAAAGTTACTTTTTCATAATTTTTCCTTTATAATATAATATTTATCTAAAATACTAAGACTGAAGATGATACATTAGTATCAATAAATAAGATGGATAACATCTAAATCAGTTCTTTATAACCTAGCCATGCCACTTTTTCCTACCTTTTTAAAATTATGTATTTCTTTCCTTTTCTGGTTACAAGTACCACATATACACACAGACACAGACAAACACACACATATGAAAACAAAGTAGTAACAATAAAAAACTTTCTAACTATCAATATATGAGAGCAATGATATTCAGTCTAAGTTAATCCCCAGACATCCAAATTCATGAATAAAAATTCATCAGTTTTAAATACACTGAGCCTATTAAGCAAGAACAAAAGCATATGCACAAAAGAGCTTTTAATATATTTCAAAGCCCACAAGAGCCATGGTCTCATTAAAATTATAAATTACACAAACATGGAATGAAGATTCAAACTGCAGTGCAGCTAAGCAGATTACAGAAAACCCCGCGTTCCATATGATAACACACCATGGCCCTCCCAGATGGGGGCTTGGAACAAAAAGGCCATCACCACAGCTAGGGAAAACCTCCTTGTGATCTCTGGTTTCTGTTCAGCAGATGACAGCCAAATAATATGTTGATTATTCTGTTTGTGCTGCTAAGCTTGTAAGATGGAATAAAAGCGATATGATCTATTGTGAACCCAATGCTAATGTGTTGCTCCACTCATAAATAATATACTGAATTTATTTTGAAACTACCTTTTATCTGTATTTCAGTTTTTAAATGCATGAATTAAAATAAAAGCCAAGATAAAATATTATTTAATTTGATGCTTTAAACTAAGAAATGTAGATGACAAGTGAAAAATACCTAAGTGCTTAGTTAAGAGCCTTTCTATAATTTCACCACTGTGATCACAGACAAAATACATTTTTAAATAGGCAATTTCTCTCATTAAGAAATGTAAATGTAGACTTAAGTAATACAGTAAGTTAATAATATACATTATTGACAAAATAAAAACTAAAATACTAGAGTATATAAAAATACTTTTCTGCAATACAAATAATGGCACATAATCAGAACATATGTCTCATACACTTCTAAATAATAAAAAGTATCACTGAAAGCCTTGTGAATGTTTATAACTTATACACAAAAGAATGCTCACCTACCTACAATCAAAATAATTAAAAAGAAGCTTATAAAATAATTCTCAAATTAACAGCCAGCATTTCATATTGCTTTGATGACAAAAACTAAAACCTAATTTTTCCCTCACTGAAATATCCCAAACTTTAACAGAATGAACTATACTTAAATGAGATAATTGGCATTGTGTCTGTAAATACTTCACCAAACTTTATATTTCATGGATAAAAATTTTTATGATTACTAGCACTATTTAAAATATTGAAAATCATAACTTTTCCCACCCCAGAAATCCTTCCCTGAATAATCTTGTAGAATTAGCTTACAGGCAAGCAACATAAATAAAGAAGTACATTAAAGTTACAGTTGAGGCAAACACAGATAAACATACTGTTTTCTTAAGGGAGTATTTAGTAAAAAAGCACATAAGTATGGCCATTAACATAAATCCACCTCCCTTTTCTGTTTAGAGGTATAGATTTTTGAGTCTAAAAACCAGAGCAAAATTGCCTAACATGAAAAATACAATCTAAAATTATGGGTATAAATTGTAAAACAATAATACTTTTAGAGAAAAACAGAATACAGACCATCTTTGGAATAGACAAATATTTCTTAAAGAAGAGGTAAAGAGCACTAAACATAAATGACAAACTAGACGACTTTAAAGTCATAATCATCTGTTCATCAAAAGCACTATTAATAAATTGAGAGGTCAAACCTCAGAGCAGGAGAAATGTTTGCAATACCTATATTAGATGAAGACTCATATTCCAAATATATAAAAAACATCTACAAGTCACAGAAAAAGACAGCCCAACAGAAACATGGGCAAGAGAAATGAACAGTTACTTCACAAAAGAGAATAATGAAATAGGCAATATACATCGAATGAAAAGGTGCTCAACTTCATTAATCATCAGGGAACTAAAGAATAAAACGATAATGATTTACTATTTATACACATCAGAATCTGAAAAATATAAAGAGGTGGATAAAATAATGGAGTGTTGGCAAAGACGTGGAGCAACTAGAGCTCTCACATAAATGTAAACTAGTACCATTTTAGAAAACTGGCAATACTGATTAAAGTTGGACATATATTCTTATGATCCAATAATTTTGCTCCTAGATATATCATCAAAAGAAACACATAAATATATTAATCAAGAGATATGTATTATAATGTTTATAGCAGGGTTAGATGGAAACTTCCAAAATGTCCATTAACAGAATGGATAAACAATAGTTGTGATACAGTCATATATGATGACATGCAGCAATGAAAATGAACAAAGTATGACTACATGCAATAATATGGACAAATCTCATGACAAAAAGTTGGGCAAAGGAAACCAGACATAAAATAGACTGTATAATTCTATATAAAATATAAATACAAGCAAAACTAATGATGCTACTGAAAAGTCAGGGTAGGGGTTATTCTAGTGCAGGGAGGGAAGTAGTGACTGGAAGGAAACATGACGGTGTCGTCTAGGGTGTTGATAATGTTCTCTTTCTTTATCTAGGTGCTGGTTACATGGGTTTTTTTTTGGCTTCTAAAAAATTCATTGAGCTGTCTACTTATAATATGTGTACTTTTCTGTATATAGAGCTTTCTTTTAAAAGGCAGTTTTACACACAGATACACAAAAGCAGTCAAAATCCTTATCATAGGAAAAAACTAAGGGTTCTGAGACAGTTCATTTAAATAATCAAATTTTCAACTCAATAGATTTTGTATACCATTCCAGATTTTCTTATGCAAATATAAGCATTTCTAGATATATTCATATTTTGATTCCCCGCCCTTTTACACAAAAAGTAGTTTACAATACATTGTTTGAATTCTGCTCTGTTGAAATGACAATGTATGTTTGAAAACTTCCAAATCTGCATATAGAGAACATCCTTTCTTTTTTTAAAGCTGTATAGCTAGGCCACAGATCATTTAACAAGTACCCTATGGGTAGACATTAGGGTGTTTCCAACAGTTTGCTACTACAAAAAGAAAAAAATATAAATGTAAACTCCTATGTTGGTTATAACTTTTAGATGCCATTAAACAGGAAACAGACAATGAAAATTAGAAGCAAGACTATCAGCACTTTCATCATATTTCAGATATCAACATAATGACAATGGTATTACTCATTATAACAGAGTTGCTTTTGTCATATACTATTTTGTGTGTGTGTGTGTGTGTGTGTGTGTGTGTGTGTGTGAATACAGCCAAGGATTCCCCTCCAGCTAACCAGTTACTTGTCCATCTATTAAGTGCCAACCTTCAAAAATTACAGTGTCCAGCAGGGAGCAGCATTAGGGCATTCATAAGACTGAACTTGAACACAAACCAGACAGAAAAAAAAATGAGGAAAAGAGCCCACTTACCATAGATCTGTTCTACAATATATTCAAAGTTTAGAGTTGTTGCAGGGCTTCCAGGAAAGTAAAAGCATCTAACGCATCTCAAAGCATATGTGGGTGACCCATGGTTTCAGGATTTCTAAAGTAGAAAATCAAAATTATATTAGTTAAAGGCTTTTCTCAGCCATGTTGATTTGAGTTAACATATATGACTAAATGTTTCTCAATTGTTAAGATGCATCTTCCTCTTTAGCAGGTCAATGGGATTTTGAATTCAGATATTCAATGACACTTTGGATAAAATGATTTTAAAAAACAGAATATTAAAGTTCTTTATGAGGGAATTTAAAGTAGGAGAAGAAAGTAAGTGGGTAACATAATGTATCAATCAACCTAAAGAGAACTGTGTTCAAGGAATTAATTTCTACATGTCAGCATGAATATCTAAAGTTAATTTTAAGCATGAAAAGGCAGCAGAGAAATAGTTTGTAAGGCTGATGTGTTAAGACTAATTAAACAGATATTTACTCAATATGAAGAATGTATACGATATTGTTGAAAAACTCTGTGACAAACTATAATATGACAAAGGCAAAATATATTATGGTTGATACTGTCTTGGATGTCAAAACCTGCCTCATATTCAACCATAATAACTCCATTACAATTCTTATGACTGAGAGAAAAAGTTTTATCATTTTTATTTGAAATGTTAAAAGTTTGCTCTATGTGTTTACATGTGACATTTGAGAGTCTACACTGAAAACTAAATTTTTGTCATTAAAAGAAGATAACAGCATATGAATATTCATCTTAAAATATACAATTACATAGAACATACAAATCACATATTAATATGTTAATGAATATGTAACAAGTTTCCTACTATTTTCTTCTGGCAAAATGATATGAGAATCTTGAATGCATGATATCAAGACTACAGTGACTCTCTAATAATTATCATTGATTTGACTGAAGCTGAAAGAAACTCTCATATCTTAGTCTTCTATCCTTTATCATTAAGCTATTTATGGCATTTTTTCTAATCCTTTGCTCTCCTTAAAGTCTTCCTCTTATCCTGTTTCTTGCCTTTGCTATTGTACATTGCACTTTTCCAATACTTCCTCATTTCTGCCAAATCTATCTTTCTTCTCTTTACTGCTTCACAAATAGAATGTTGAGCAAAAAAAGTCAAAGATAAGAAGAAAAAGTGTATTGCTTCATATATATAAAGTACAAAACAGGTAAAACAAATCTATAATCCTGGAAGTCAGGACTAAGATTTCCCTTTGTGAGTACTAGTATACTAATAGGAAACAAAAAGGAATGATGTGGTGTCCACCAATTCCCTCTGTGCAGGCATAACCATGGCATTCATTCATTCAATCAATCATGCTACCAGAATACCATGAGACTCTGTAGTAAGCCTCCACAATATCTGTTACATGCTTTACCTGCACTGACACAATGGGAAAAGCCACTGAGTTAATTTTTGTGAAAGGTGTAATAAAGTCTATGTCTAGATTCTTTTGGTGGGGGCGGGGAGGGGGGATGTGTATGCCTATGTGTTCCAGCACAATTTGTTGAAAAGACTATGTTTGGTATTGCTTTTGCTATTTTATCAAAGGTCAGTAGACTATAGTTGAGTGTATTTCTGGGCTATTCTCTTCCACGAATCTGTCTATTCTTTTGTCCAAACTATATTGTTTTGATTACTATAGCTTTCTAGTAATCTTGAAGTTTGGTAACAGTGGTCCTTCAACTTTGATTTTCTTCTTCATTGTGTTGGCTATTCTGGGTCTTTTGCCTTAATCAGCTTATATCTGTAAAGTAACTTGATGGAATTTTTATTGGAATTGCATTGAATCTATAGATCATGTTGGAAAGAATTGATATTTTGACAATATTGATCTCCTACCCATGAAAATTGAATGTTTCCATTTACTTAGTTCTTCAATTTTGCTCATCAGAGTATTGTAGTTTTCCTCATATAGATCTTGTATGCATTTTTTTAGATTTATGCCTAAGTATTTCTTTTTTTTAATACTAATGTCAATTGTATTTTTTTAATTTCCAATTTTTTTAAAAATATATTTTATTGATTTTTTTACAGAGAGGAAGAGAGATAGAGAGTTAGAAACATCGATGAGAGAGAAACATCGACCAGCTGCCTCCTGCACATCCCCCACTGGGGAAGTGCCCACAACCCAGGTACATGCCCTTGACCGGAATCAAACCCGGGACCCTTCAGTCCACAGGCCGACGCTCTATCCACTGAGCCAAACCGGTTTTGGCTAATTTCCAATTTTACTTGTTCATTGTTAGTATACTGGAGCTGATTTTATTTTGATAGGATGATAAGATGGCTTTACTGAATATGGTGAGTACAGAAGAATAAATAAATAACAGAATTTAGAGAGTAAGGGAATTTATAGAGTGATGTGCCTACAGAAGTAGGTAGAAGGAACTACATGCAGGTCCTTAAGAAGTTTTGTTTTATATTATATGATTATATTATATGATCATATTTCTATTGAAAAGGTCAGGATGGCTCTTGAATGGAGAATGTACTACAAGAGAACCAAAGAAGGGCTAAATGCCCTAGAATAGATCAGAGAGCTATTAAGAGGTAAATTCACAGGTCTTGGTAATGGGCTGCATATGGCAAAATGCAACTTGAAATAGGGATTGAGTGAAGTTCCATTGCTTAGGCAACTAACTCTACAAATTGTATTAAGATTTAATAAGATATAAAACATTAGAGCGAGAACAGGGAACCTCTCTTCTGCCCAGGGCCATTTGGGTATTTATAACATCATTCTTAGGCCATACAAAATTATCAATTTAAAAACTACCCTACTATATTTGGTCAAACATTTAATTAACTACCCCTAATGTCTTGGCAGAGCCAGACCAAATGATTTTGCAGGCCTTATACAGCTCTTGGGCCCAACATTCCCCACCCCTGCACTAGAGGAAGTTCAGTCTGGGGTATTGTGAGGTTAAGGTTCCATTAAAACTTTTAAGAAACAGGTAAATATATGAATTTATGATTCTGGAGGTCAGAGAAGCAATCTGTGCTATAAATGTTAGACATTGGTATATAAATTGTAACTGAGGTCCTGGGAGTAAATGAAGGTAATACAGAACATGATAAAAAGATAAAATGGTCCTAAGGACTTCAAGATTTAATGGCAGAAAGCAAGACCCTTACTTTTTTTTTTTAATATATTTTATTGATTTTTTACAGAGAGGGGTGGGGGAGGAGATATAGAGTTAGAAACATCAATGAGAGAGAAACATCGACCAGCAGCTTCTTGCACACCTCCTCCTGTGGATATGCCCGCAACCAAAGTACATGCCCTTGACCGGAATCGAACCTGGAACCTTTTAGTCCACAGGCCAATGCTCTATCCTCTGACCCAAACCGGTTTGGCAAGAGTCTTACTTTTTTAATACCCTCTAGCCATTGAATTGTCTATTCTTTCAAACACTAATCCCTCTCCTGTGCTCCATTCCATTCCTTCTACCTCATTCAAGTCCTTTTATCAATTGTCTAAAGTTGTTTTACAGTTCCTCTCAAAAAACAAAACTCCTCCCTTGATTTTTTTTGTCATCTCTTTCTATCCCCTCCTACCACTCCAAAACAAATTTTTCTAAAATGTAAAATGGTCTATTTTTATGGAATATTCAACTTCATTTGCCATTTAATTCTAAATACAATTATTTGACTTTTCAGTTTAACAAAATAAACCATTATTACTAAATCAAATAATCACTTTCCAATTCTTATTTTGTTTTCTGTTCCTCTGCCCAGCTTGTAAATATTTATGTTTCCCAAAGTTTATTCTCAGTTATTTTTTCTTCTGATTCTAAAATATACATTTCCTGGGGTAAACTTCCATCATATGCTAATTAACTTCAAATCTATGTTTCATCTAGAGTTCCCTCTTTCACATAATCCACTGTGCACTGGATATTTCCACTTGACTACTCCATTGGTTCCTCCAATTACACACATTTTTAAAAAATACTCATTTTATGATCTCCCATTCCCTAAAATAACCAACATAACTACAAAATTCTGCTGTCCCTCCTTTATCCTTTATCATCTACTAAAGGCCCCGTGCACAAAATTTGATCCCTGTGGGATCGGGCCTAAACTGGCAGTCAGACATTCCTCTCACAATCCGGGACTGCAGGCTCCCAACCACTTGCCTGCCTGCCTATCTGATTGCCCCTAACTGCTTCTGCCTGCCAACCTGATCACCCCCTAACCACTCCCCTGCCAGCCTGATCAACGCCTAACTGCTCCCCTGCTGGCCTGACTGCCTCCAACTGCCCTCCCCTGCCGGCCCAGTCACCCCCAACTGCCCTCCCTTGCCGGCCCAGTCCCCCAACTGCTCTCCCCTGCAGGCCTGGTCACCCCCAACTGCCCTCCCATGCTGGCCTGGTCACCCCTAACTGGTCTCCCCTGCCGGCCATCCTGTGGCTGCATGCGCCGCCATCTTTGAGGGCGTGGCAGTAAATTAGCATATTCCCTCCTTATTGGTTGTGGGTGCTGCCATCTTTGCGATGGTGTGAGGGTCAATAACATATTCCCTCTTTATTAGATAGGATCACCCACAAAGCTGTTCAAGGCAGAAACCTGTTAATCATCTTTGGTTCCTCCTGTCAACCTTCCTTGATCATATCAATTCTACCCCTTATAGTAATACTAGAGGCCCAGTGCACAAAAATTTGTGCACTCAGGGGGGAGGGGGGTCCCTCAGCCCGGCCTGTGCCCTCTCGCAGTGTGGGACCCCTTGGGAGATAACGACCTGCTGGCTTAGGCCTGCTCCCGGGTGGCAGAGGGCAGGCCCAATCCCTAGGTGCAGCCCCTGGTTGGGCTCAGAGCAGGGCCGATTGGGGAGTAGGGGTGCCGCCCCGTCATGCACAGAGCAGGGAGATTGGGAGGTTGTGATGCCACCCTCAGTCATGATCAGGGTAGGGCCGATTGGGGGGTTGGGGCACCGTCCCCTGTCACACTCAAGGCAGGGTCGATGGGGAGGTTGTGGCGCCACCCCGTCACGCACAGAGCAGGGCCAATCAGGGGGTTGGGGCACTGCCCCCTGTCACTCACAGAGCAGGGCCCATCAGGGGGATTGGGGCTCTGTACCCTGTCACGCACAGAGCAGGGCCCATCAGGGGGATTGGGGCTCTGTACCCTGTCACGCACAGAGTAGGGGCAATAGGGGAGTTGGGGCACCGCCCCCTGTCACACACAGAGCAGGGCCGATCAGGAGGTTGGGGCACCGCCCTCTATCATCCACAGAGCAGGGCCGATTAGGGGGTTGGGGCACCGCCACTCTCACACTCAGGGAAGGGCCGATGGGGAGGTTATGGCTCTACCCGTCACACACAGAGCAGGGCCCATGGGGGGGGGGGGGGCGTTGGGGAGCTCCCCCCTATCAGGCACAGAGCAGGGCTGCTCAGGGGGCTGGGGCGCCTTCCCCTGTCACGAATAGAGCAGGGCGGATGGGAGGTTGTGGCCCTGCCCCCTGTCACACACAGAGCCGCAGGGCGATCAGGGGGTTTGGGCGCTGCCCCATGTCTCACTGATCCCGGTGCCTGGAGGCATATTACCCTTTTACTATATAGGGTAGAGGCCTGGTGCATGGGTGGGGCCGGCTGGTTTGCCCTGAAGGGTGTCCTGGATCAGGGTGGGGGTCCCCACTGGGGTGCCTGGCCAGCCTGGGTGAGGGGATGATGGCTGTTTGCAGCTGGTCACACACCATTCAGGGTGTGGGTCCCCACTGGGGTGCCTGGCCAGTCTGGGTGAGGGGCTGAGGGCTGTTTTCAGGCTGGGGGTGACTGAAGCTCTCAACCGCTCCTTTTTTCCTTTTTTTTTTTTTTTTTTTTATTCTGGGCCAGCTTTAGCTTGAGGCTTGGCTCCAGCTCTTAGGCCTCAGGTGAAAGTAGGTTTCTGGCCTTTGCATACAATGTTGCGAATCTGCTGGCTGAAGTCCAGGGGTATCTGTTACAATGTTTGAAACTGCCCGCTCAGAGGCCTGCAGCCGCAGGCGGGGAATGTTGGAATCCTCTGTCACTGAGGCAAGCAAGCCTCATGTTAGTTTCAAGCTGCCTGGCTGCCGGCCGCCATCTTGGCTGACAGTTAATTTGCATATCTCGCTGATTAGCCAATGAAAAGGGTAGCGGTTGTACGCCAATTACCATGTTTCTCTTTTATTAGTGTAGATCTTAATTCATTCCATTCTCTTTATTCCAGTCACGCTTTTAGACAATCCATTTTCTTCTAGCATGTTTAGCCAAAACATAACGATCAAATATAATCACTGTCATCCTTTCCTTAAAAGTTTTCAATGATTTCCCATTTCTTATTATGCCTAAAGGAAAAAAATCTACTACCTTAAGAAAACTAATTAGACCTTCTCCAATCTCCCCTTCTATTCATACTATTCATAAACCATGAGAACAACTTACACAGAAGCAATGAGAACAGATTTACTGAAGGAGCCGTCTTCCTATTCTCTGTAATGACTTCCATTCTCTATAATGATTATATCACCTACACATTCTTCAAAACTCAGGTTAAGCTTTCTCATCAGGGGAAACTTTCCAAGGCCCTTCTCAGTCCAAGTTAGGTATCATACATTTGTCCTCCAATAGAAATTATATAGTATACTTTAGTATTCTATTTATCCACCTATGTCCCTCAACTGTGCACTCAAGGAAGGCAAAGACTAAGTATTCTTTTTCCTGTAACCTGTGTACTTAGCTCATTACCTGGAAATTAATTAATTAATTATTATTCATCAACAGCACACCTAAACATATACCTTTTTATCTCTTCGCTTCTAAAAATACACTGTATTTAATCTAATGCCTTATATTCAACTCTATATACTGGTAAATTCAAATATGTGTGATTATTTGCTTTGAGAGCAAAAGTTTTGTCTTTGTAAAAAAAATCAAGACAAATTAAATTATCCTCTGATAATTTTATACTATTCCAAAGATACAGCCTAACTTCAGAAATTCCATGGGTGCATATGTCATGTTTCCAAAATTTTAAAAGTTGAAAACAATTCTTCAGTTCTAGTAATAAGGCAAATAAAGCATCACATCATCATCCTTAGAAAACCAAAGGGTAAACAGAGTAGGAGACAAGAGAATAGGAAAAATAAAATGTAAAAAATCAGTATTTAAGAGCAACAAAAATATCCAAGATGTTTCTATTTGATATTAAAATGCTTTGCCACTTTTTGTTTTGCTCTTCTTAGTAGTTACTACAGATAAAAATTTGTACATATTGCTCAATGTGTCCAAGTGCTGTTCTGTTTTCTAATGTTAATCTTTTCTCTCTCACATAAGAACATTTTTACTTCTGTAGGCCTAAAAGTGACAAGATTAGGTCTAAGCAAAGTGTAAGCACTTAACAGCTATTTACTGAATGATTTAGATATATACTGGCAAAAGATCCAAAATAAAAACATCTAAACCTCATCAAACTTTCCAGATGATATAGTTGAATAGCAACATGAGTTTGTTTTTCTCCTGAACATTTTTCTTTAAAAAAAAAAAAAAAATCCAGAAAAATGAAAGAACTCACCAAATGAAAAACTCCAGTCACTACTTAGCAAACTAATTCTGATGTATCAAACAGAACCTGCCAAAGAGTTTTAACGGGTCATTGAGATTTAAAACAATTCAATGGCAAGAATTGCCATGAGGTTTGGTTGTATTTTAAAAGTAGCATACATCACTGTCAAAACCAGTCATAACTTTGTAGTACAGGCATGATTTGGGAGTCTTTTTATAGTTTAAACTTGTCAATCATGAATGCTTTTAAAAATCACTTACCCACCACACACACACACACACACACACACGCTCAGTTTTAAGAAAAATTTTAAATGGAAAGACACAGCTCTAAATTACATTTTTCCCCTGCACATAAAATTCCTATTTTAATAAGAAAACTCTCATTTCAAAGTTCACAAATCACTAGGAAAATAATGTACATACACATTTCATTCTCACCAGTTTTTCTGGAAGAATACCTCAAGTAGTTTGTTATTTGAAGGTGTCTTAACAGCAAACGACAATTAAATGTGTGAACAAGGTTGTCAGAGTAACACTTGTCATTCACACCACTCATGGAAAGGGACTTTCAGAAGCACTAATTAAAATTAACGAAAGCTCGTCACGGGGACGTGCCAGAGAAGTACATTTTGTCATTTGCTCTTAGAATCAGAGGGAAACCAAAGCGGCTCCAAGCTCAAGAGTTTTCACTCTACGGTCTAAACCCAGCCCACCTGCCACTGACAGAGCTCAGATGCTCAGCAAGCAACTCATTAAGGTGAGTTCCGATTCCTTCAGTATAACACAACGATTTAAAAAAAATTAATGCCTTCAGGTGAAGACGATGAATTTTCAGACATCAGAAGAGGAAGGGGCGGGGAAACGTATCTTTCCTCTTCACAAACAAGCCTAGGTGAACAGTCCTACTGGCAGTTGTTTGATACGTCGCTCCACCGATCGCTTCTCTAATTAAACGTGCATGAAGATACTCAAAACGAGAGCGAAGTTGTATATTACCCACCTCTTGCCCCAAAGAACCCCGGAATGCCCTCATCCAGGGCTCAGGGGGGCCTTTCTCACCTGGGTCCCGCACTAGTCCGCCGTCCTCACGCAGAGAGCACTTTTCAGCAAGATGCCTTGCTATTGGTTGACTTAAGACGGAACTCGCAGTTCTATTGGCTACGAGAGCCGCAAGGAGGCGGGAGTTGGGGGCTGGCGCTGACAGGCCGGCTACCGGAGTTCCCAGAGTTCCCATTGGGTCTACGCGGGAAGCGCCAAGATGGCGGCAGAGGGAAGCAGCGGCCCCGGCACCTGGACTCCTGGGGCTGTGACGGCGGCGGCAGCCAGCAAACACAACGTCACCAGTTTCCAGAGAAGGGGTCCGAGAGCCAGCGGCACCGAGAGCGGCGGTTGTCGACTCGTGTCCATCGCAGGCACACGACCGTCGGTGCGGAACGGACAGCTGCTGGTATCAACCGGGCTTCCAGCCCTGGACCAGCTCTTAGGTCGGTTCAGAACAGAGATCTATGCTCGACAGAGGGAAAGCAAGGGAGGGGACTTGCTGGGGGAGCTCGCCTGACCCCACGTGTCTGTGTGCTCCCCCCCACCCCCCACCCCCCCCCCCCCCCCACCCCGCCTTCGGACGTGGAGAGATGGCCTGGTCTGAGAGAGATGGAGGGAGGAGGGTTGCATGGAGACTCGGAAATGCTGTTAACCAGCCGGGTGCTGGTGCTCCCACTGTCGCTCGGCTCCTGCCCAGCAGCCTTTTTCTAGTTTGCGACCGGATCCCTTCGTGCTGTTACCTCGGTCAAGGGGAATAACTCACGATGGGAGACAGTGCGGCCGTCCGCTCTAGAACCCCCTCCAGGTCTCTGCCACCCCCAGGTAGTTCGTGGTTTGGATTAACCTGCAAAAGTTGGTATCACTGTGAGAGATGGGCTTCCTTGGAAGATACTGAAAAAATAAATAAATAACTTCCCGTCTTCCACCGCCAGGCTGCTCATCTCCCGGTTCTGAATCTTTAAACAAACCGCGTTGGCTTGAAAAGAATGGATTAAAGGTTTATGTAGATCCCAAGTTAGTTACACGCGCATCTGCTGCGTTAAATACACTTATGTTTCTGTTCGATTTTTTTTTCTCTCTTAACTCATTTTAACGAGTGAAAGAAGGGCAGTTCCTAGGCGTCCCTGTTATAATCTCTGGAACCTTTCTTTCATGACAAGCCTGCTATGAATATGCTTGTTTTGTAACTGTTACACGGAAAGGATTGACCCGATTAGGTTGGTAGGACAGAACTCCTATGTTAATAAAGGTTGTGAATTAGTTAATTCCTTTCTGAATGCTGCTTCATTCAAAAAGATGTATGTTTGTATCTCATGACTTCTTAATAGTGTGGTATGTGCCAGTTAAATCTTGTACACTTTCATAAAATTCTAGAAATGCCATTGCTTGTTCTTGTACTTCTCTCGACATTTTTTCTCTCTGTAATCCCTCCACCCCTAGCCCCCAGCCCCACCCTGCAAGGTTTAATGCAAAGGAAAGTGACAAGGCAAGCAACCTGTGAGAAAGAATATGGTTGGGTTTTTTTTTTTTGCCTCTGTTATTTCATGTCCTTAACTGGATCTTGGTTAATTCTACATAAGTCTAAGTATTTTTTACTTAATTGTCTCAAGTCTATTGCCTTCCTAAATTACATGGTACTACAAACAAAAATTATTCAGAATATCTCGTTGTCAAGTATTTATCTCACTTTTTTTTTAACCCTTGCAACCTTACTTGGGTGTGATCCTATATTTGAACTTAAAACTTGGAAGCTGTTTTCAAATTGAAGTTCAAATATAGGATTACACCAAGTGTTTATATATATATGTAATATATATTATACGTGATTATATATTAATTCAATTGAGATATGTAATTTTACTCACTGGATCCTGAAACTCTCCAAACAAAAAGGTCACATTTCTGACGTTATATTCTTCAGTTCCTAATTAGAGTAACAAAATGTGCCTAGCACAGTTCCCGTCACTTAGTAGATTCTCAATAAGTTCTTGATTGAAAAATAAAATAATGTGTAGAAAAAAAACAGCAAAAACCTGGACAAGAATTTATGAAACATGTAAGATGAAGCTCAAAAAACAGACTCAGAAATTAAGTTACCTGAAAAGCCACAAAGCCATTAACAGCCTGGGCTGATCTTTAGGCTCCAGATTTAGTGCTCTGCAAATGCTACAGCTGTTTCAAACTTTTGAGAACTCTTTTCAAGTGATTTTAACCAGTCCCTGGAAGCACCCCACCAAAAAGGTAACTCAAAGCAACTTCCTCTTGTGTTTCTACAGTAATATAAACTTGAACTCTAATTTCAAAATTTTCCAGGTATGCTTGAGGATAGGGACTTTAGTATTTGACTGTAACAAGCTTATGCTAAAAATTAGTGTTCATTAAGATGATTGCAATGAGTATCAGTTTTTAGAGATTTTGAAATATTTTTTATGTGTGTATAGTTAACTCTCAGTGTACAAAGGAGGGGAAGAAGTTGTTATAGGAATTATTACATTTGGAATAATAATATGTGCAGAAGTATTTTAGTTGTTAACTTCTTAATGCCATTTTTGTATTTTCATGTTCTATCTTGTATGGCCCTGTGGAGCAAACCCGTTACATTTGTTTTTCATTAAAACATGATTTGAAAGTGAAACATTTGGCTGCTAATGTGTATATACATAGCTATAAGCAATTCAGATTATGTTGTTACTCACATGTTATTTGACTGGGATTCTGACAAGCGTAATATGACCATATTGTGACAAAATGCAATGATAGGATGGTATATCAGGATGATGAAACTATACTATGACATTATATTGTTGCCTAAATAAATTCAGTAATTACTGGGTAACAAGTAAATATCATATTGTTATTGCCATACAGTACAGCGATATTTTACTGTTGCCCCTGTGACATCATTGTAATTTTAGGCAGAGATGCAAAATATACTTAAAAGTCATCATACAGGCTAATTAAATAATATTCTCAAATTTCTATTATTACTACTCCAAGAGCAAAGTGTTTCGTAAATTTGAGAATTTCCCATATATGCATCTTTTAAACATGATCTAATCATATTAAATATTTTTGTTCTGTCAACTGAATTTTATTGTTAGATACTGATAGACATTTCCCAAGTGGGCTACATTTAAATTTTTCAGGTTCTGAGATTTCCTAATCCAGGTTCTCAACCCTGCCCTTTCAGGAAATTTATGTTGTTATTTGATGATACTATATGTAAATATTCCATTTTTCCTTTCCAGAACTTCCAAAGAGAGGTTATAATGGGTAAAAGATTCTGGCAGAATTTCTTTTATCCTTGCCTATAAGGTGTAGTCCATTTTAGGGCTGTATCATTGAGTCTGTAGGAATTATTCCCCAGCCTCATCCTTCAAAAAGATACTTAAAGGAAAGGTGACTTCAGGCTTGACTGGGTTAACTTCTTTGCTGTTTAGGACTCACTAAATTTCGACTGCCGGGTGAATGGCAGATAGGAATTTGGGGTAAATAATAATCCAGGAAGAGTATTCCAAAGAAGTTCGATGAGGCTGCCGTTTACAACACGGATGTCAAAAAATAAATAATAGTGGGCTTATTTCCTTTGCTTCACTGTATCAGTCTAGAGACTGTAGGAGATGTTCATTGAGTTTGGACTCAATAAAATAATCCTGGTTATGATATTTTAGAACTAAAAGCTGTAGCTTGTTCCTTTTTTTATGTAAAATTGTTTCATGAGATTTAATCTATATAACCATTGTCACTTCATAGCTTTTTGTATTTTGATTCCTATATTTGCCCAGTCAATAATTGTTATAATTAAGAATTGTCAGGATGTCTTATACTCCAAGAGAGAGAAGAAAAGGTAGATTTATTAATGAAATAATTGCAATTTAATTTGAGGGATGACATTAAATATTTAAGGATATTGCTATGAACTAGAAAGGATATGAACTTGTTTTTAACATAACATTTTCTCTAAAATGTCTTTCTATTCTTTTAAGCAAAACTATTCTTTTATAGAGAACACGTAAAAGGACTTGTTTAGTTCACTGTTACTTTTTCTAAGTGTTTTTCCTTTCCCTTTTATTTTCTCTTAACTTTGAAAAGGAAGATACCCTTGTTGTAAAATAAGGGATCATTGCTGGGCCTTCATATTATAATATATTACTTTGACGTTATTTACCCAAAATTTATAGCTTAATTAAAGATTTGTTTTGGGAAGTGTGGGGATTGAATATTCTTTCTTTAGAATAATATCGATATAATTTTCTAACTTCATACAAATTTTAAAAAAATCCTTTACCTCATATTTAAAAAATCATAAGATAGGAAAATATTGGCACTTAATCACAGGATCTTAAATTTTCTTTAATGTTTTCTAAAGCATTAGATTTTTTTTTCTAGTTTTAAGACAAAATGCTGTGTCATTTTTAAATATAAAATCTTGATGAAATTAATACATTAAAATATTATGCTTGCAAACTCATGTAATCTTAAATGTGGGTATGATTTTTACTGCCTGTGTTTTTAGTAAGCTGGAGATAAATATATTTCTTAAGAAGGTCTAGAAGTAAAACCAAGTGTTTATTTGCCTACAGACTTAGAAAGTGTCTCCATATTTCTATAAGATACAATTAAAGAAGACCATTTTACTTCATTGTATGTTTAATAAAGATATTATAATTGCTTACTTACCTGTCAAACGTTTTAGGGATTACTGATTTTAAAGATATATTAAAAGCTAACTCTTGTTGAATATATTGTCAAAATATACTCTTCTGGTTGGTTGTTAGGCTTTCAAATTTTTGCTGGGGACATAACTACAAACTTACTCGAACTTACTCTAGTTTTGGCCGGCTGCGATGGCTCAGTGGTTGAGCATTGACCTATGAACCAGGAGTTCTCAGTTCGATTCCCGGTCAGGGTGGGCTTGATCCCCAGCGCGGGGTATGCAGGAGGCAGCCAATCAATGATTCTCTCTCATCATTGATGTTTCTATCTTTCTCCCTTCTTCTTTGGAACCAATAAAAATATTTTTAAAAACTCTAGTTTAAAATACAGCTAGAACTTCAGCATATCAAGTGAGATATATCAAAATACCTTATACATAGATATTTGGGGAAAATTTGAGGTCTGTCACACTAAAATTTGGAAGACTAGAGAAACTGCTGCTATGTGTGTGTGTGTATATGTCCGTATAAGTACATCATATGCATAGAATAAAAGATTGACTTAAAAGTAGTAAGATAGATTCATCTTATTAACTACTTCAAAATAACCAACCTTCAAAGTGACCAACCATTACTAGAGCCAATACTAATTTGAGTAGTTAATTTACATAATAGAGAAAAAAAGCAATATTACTTTTGTAAGAGAAATCTTGGTGGGATATTAATTTGGTTGATAAAAGTCATTGAAATGTCCTTATTTTATGGTGTTTTACGTAATGTTGAACTTTCCAAAGATTAGAATTTTAATGTACATGAGATTTTTAAATGAGTGGTGTTTTCTGAATTATCAGGAACAGTAGCTTGTATAATTCTTACAGAAAATTACCTCCGTAGCATAGTCATTCACTGTTATGGTGATCATCTTTTATAAAGCAAGAACATTTGCAGTGGTTTGTTCTAATCAGAAAATAATAGCCAGAATGGCAAGAGTAGCTCTTACGAGTACCTCTCTGGGCCAGACACCTGAGCTACGTATCACTTCATTTAATTGGGAAACTATTCCTTGATCTGTTCTTATCATCCCATTGTGAATAGCATTCACCAAGTATCTTTATTTCTCTAAGTATTCCTTTACATGAAGCCTGGAAGCTTTACATAAATTCCTAACTTGAGAAGACATGAATATAGACCCAGGAAAGTTGAGATAAATTTAAATCCTTCCTGTAAGATTTCGGTTAAGGAAAGAAAGGCAACTACCTTTTTGTAGTACCCACTTAAGACTAGCCCACTGCAGAGTTTTATGTGCTTATGTTTCATCTTGCCAGGCATGTAGCATGATAAGCCCATTTTGCAGATAAATTGGTGATTGGGTAGTTAAATGTTTATTTTTGCATGCAAGGGAAAGTAGGGAAATAAGGAGTTGGAAAGTGTCATTTAAATGTTCAAAATGGATTTAAAAATGGTCTATATGGTTTATATGTGGCACAACCTGTACATAAAACATTTAGCCTAATCTTGCCCAAAGAAAACCTTTTTTGCTCTAATCTTTTATGGCTGTTACCTTCACATAATTTTCAGTTTGTGTTTTAAGCTTTTGGTTTGAAGAACATTTGAAGTTGTCCTATGTACAGCTTTAAATGCTATAATGAAGGAACGTATCTAAATGTGAAATTAAAATATTTAGTTCTATAACAAATCCGCTTAAGCATAACAATATATAAATTTTTTCTTGTTTTTTATTTTTTATTGTTTTCTCTATCAATTTAGAATGTTCTTATAATCATAAAATCGCCAAATGTTGTATGTTACCAAATTTTAACTCTTTGAAAACAACATTTATGCTACTTACAAAGCAAAAAATAAACTCTATCAAAGGAACTTTTCATACTAAGTTTTTCTATAAAACATTTGCCACTACAAGACTTTTGGGGGAAGTTCTTAATTAGTGTTCTATTGTTTAACCCTAAAGCATTCTAATTACATTGTGTTCAATTGTCCAACAACGTTGAGTATTTTTTTTTTAATTTTTTTTTTTTTAGAATTTGTATTCCATTTATTACAACAGCATCTGTATACATTTGAAGACTGTTCAGACATGTTTGCCTGGTAGGTGCCCTGGTGGGCTCTCTGGCAGGCCCCATAAGCTAGGTGCCTCAGATCTGGCGACCAGTGTGGTCTCCAACAATTGAAGTTTTAATATTATCCTGGCTCTCCTCAGCCATGAGCTTCCTTAACACTCCTTGTCAGGCATGTAGTATGATAAGTCCATTTTGCAGATCAGAACACAGAGGCATCAATAGTTGCATTATCTGTCCAAGACAGGAAGCAAGGGATTAGTAGAAAATGAGTTAGGTTTGGGTGACCCCAAAACACATTTTTTTGTTTTCTTGTTTTTTACTTTTTTATCAAATTTATTGGGATGACATTGGTTTAAAAAATGATATAGGCTTTAGGTGTGCGCCATTTATATATTCTATTGTGTGTTCCCCACCCCAAGTCAAGTCTCCTTCCATCACAATTTATCCTCCCTACTAGACGCTGGTGCATGACATTTGTTCCACCATTTGGTTGATTTGCGTATTAGCCTTTTATTATATAGGATACCCTATTCTACCTTCCCCAACCCTTGAGTAGTTTCTTTTTAAATTATACTTTAAGTACATGCCATATTTTTATTTTTAAGTAACCCTGTGTTTGTAACATTAATTACAAGTAATACTTTACAAATGTTTTGATAATAAAATAGTAGTTGAATGTTGTATCTTTTTAGTGTAGTTCTAGTTTCCTAAAACTTGATTTTAAATTGATTTTTTATGAATCGTATTTGAGTTATATGTTCATCATCATATTATCCCAATTCAGATACTTAAAAGAACATTTTCTAGTTATAATGAAATTTTATTTTGTGATTGTGACATTTTTGTTTGAAATGACAAATATAATGTTTATTTTAAATTCTAGATATATTTAGAGCATGTCCAGACTTTGTGTATGTTATTCATAATGAAAAAAGAATCCGTTTTAATTATCAGGATTTTTTTCTCCAAGGCCCACTAAATATGAAGATAAAGATTTAGGTGGAATTTCTTTTCTTTAGTACTTAAGTGTGCACAGTTAGGTCTTGGCTATTGAGTTAATTTATTAACAAGTGCTAAATATAACATTATTGAAATGCTTAACCACTGTTATGTTGAATGCTGCATGGCCCTGTCAGGAGAATGGAGGATAGTACAGTATACTGCAAAAGTAATTGTAATGTGTAGTGTGTAATTACACATAACATGTAATTATTTCATAATAGCACCTTAAGCAAAGTATTGCAAAAGTGATTAAAATGTTGTTTTCAACAGCAATTTTAAAGTTATTGGAAATCTGTCCTTGGTAAAGCCTAACTTTAATGCTAAAAGTAATGTGAAAACGTAGATTAATTTTCTTCATTTTGTTTTATTTCCAGGTGGAGGTTTGGCTGTTGGAACAGTTCTTCTTATTGGTTAGTATAGCATACATATTTCCGCTTTCTGATCAGTTTTCTGTTGTGCGTAATGATTTTATAGGTTTTCCTATTCTGAAATTACTAGTAAGTATTTAACTTTCTGCAGGAGTTAAGGAATATTAAAGAGAAATTGTCTTAACTTCTAATTTAAATTTAAACTTTGATCTGAACTTAAAATAAATTAGGCAAGTATATCTGATAATGCAGCTCTTAGAAATGTTCACAGGGCACTGTCCTTCATTTTTTTTTAAAAGACTAGAATTAGTGCCGATTGATTTTTCTGGAGAATTTCATAGTTAGAGTGAGATTATCAGAGTGATTAAGAAGTTGATGTGCTAACAAGTTCATTGTATATATCTCAGATTTTTATCATTATTGTCTTCTTATAGAAAGAAAAGTAACAAACTGATAAATCACATTTTTGTTTATCTTTAAAAGTACAATGGTTCTTATTTAAATATACATTCATAATACCATTTCCCTTACTTTTTTTAGTTTAGAATGGAGAATTGTGGAAATGAAATAAACCTTGGCAGTTACATCAAAGCTCCCATCTAGCCACCAATCACTTTTCCATAATCCTTGACAGATATCAAAAACAATTTGAGTACAAATTATCTAGTTAAAATAACTCAGTACTTCACAAAGCAATGTTTGTTGTTGAAAATACTATGATTTATTAGAAAGTTCCTTTTCTTAATGTTTACTCCGTCTACTTATAACTGATTTTCGTTCCTAGTTTTGCCCTCTGTATTAATAATACAGAATTTATCTACTCTTTCACATGACACTCTTAAAATATTAGAAAATAACTGTTTTAACATCTAAAATCTTATCCAAACTAAATAGACATAGTTTGTTAAATTAGTTTTTATGTATCTTGGTTTTCATCCTGTTTTGTTTTGTTTTTGTCACATCTAGTCTAGCATTGTCTCTTCAGCTGAATCCAGAACGGAATACAATATTCTACATTTAGAATGACCTATACTAGAATTCTAGAAATGATGTATCTGTCCCATATTTTAAAATTTATCTTTATTATACATAAAAAATACTTGAAGGACTTTATGGAAAAAATAACTTACAGTTTTTATATAAATAAATAAATACATAACATACAAAAGGATATATAGAAAAAAATTAAGTTGTTCTTGCAGTTCCTCAGTCCCCATACCCAGAGACAATACTGCCCTGGTAGCCCATTTAAATATTTCTACGTAAGAAATATACTTGGGAGCATTTAGCACCTTTGCCTTTTCCATTTAATATATCTTAGAGAAAAGTCCTTGTGCATTCATATAGATATACTTTATTCTTAACAGCATAGGATTTCATTGTATGGATATGCTATAATTTATTTAAATCATTTAGGTTAATTCCTTTTTTTATATTACTAACAATGCAATTGTGCAGATCTTGTATGTAAGCTTTGCATACATGTGTAAACATCGCTTAGCTGCCTCCTCCAGGCTCCCTTACCAGGGATTAAACCTGAAACCCAGGCATGTGCCCTGACCAGGAATTGAACAGGCAACCTTTCAGTGCACAGATGATGCCCAACCAACTGAGCCACACCAACCAGGGCAACTGTTCCAAGTTTTAATAACTGAGATTGGTGGTGAGAAAATCAAGTAATCAGCTCTAGGTATCATTAAGAGATGAGAAAAGATTTTCATAGCATAGTGGAAAGTAGTGACTGGAAAGAATAAATAAAAACACTTCATATTTATATACTAAAGAATTGAGAGCTCTATATAAACTGTTTATATGTATATATATATAAAGAATGGCTAAAGAAATAGTGAAACTGAGAGCAAGAAGTGTCTTAACCGGGGAAAATTGTCCACAGCAATACCTGCAATAAACAAATGAAATAAGATAAAGATTTAAAAGTGTCAGGAAAATAGATAATTAGAAAGTCATTGTTGACTTTCATAGTCCCAGTGAAATGTTAGGAGCAGCTCATTTAGACTTTGATATAAAGAAAAATTGATGCTCCTCTTTTTCCCATCCTCTGGCTTCAGTCTACCCATTGGGGGCCTAATGAACAAGTGTAATTCCATTTCCATATGATAGCCTGTCAAATATTTAAGGACAGCTCCCTTGCATCCCTTAGGTCTCTTTTTCTTCAAGCTAAATATCTCATTTCTCATGCTTTCAGTTCCCTTGACCATCCTGCTCACACCATTCTGAAGATACTTTAGTTTATGTAAATACCCAAGTGAAATATATTATTGTCAGTCTGGTTGACTACTAGAATAGATGAGGACAATCAGCTCTCTCAACCTAGGAATTAGACTATTAATTCTGGCCAGAACCACATTTGCTTTTTGGCAGTTCTGTCACATCATTATCATTTTTGCTTGCCCAGTGTTAAGGGGATTCACTAAATAGATTAATTAAATGCTTATTATACAACTTCAGAATTTGTTTCACAAAATTGGTAATTTTCAGCTTGAAGAGCATAGTGTTTTTGCTAATCCCTAAATAGGTGATGTTCCTCCTGTTAGTTTTTTGTGCCTCAAAGGAGTATGAAAAAATATAGTTAATAACTATTAGAGAGAGAGAGGGAGATCGTGTGTGTGTGTGTATGTGTGTGTGTGTGTGTGTGTGTATGTGTGTTGTGTTATGATAGGGTGTGTTTTCAGCAAACTACAGTAGATCTGGCTATTTATAAGACAAAGATAGATTTTTGTTTGTTGTTTGTTTCCCTTAATTAATTCTACAAATATTTACTAGATATACACTATGTGTCCAATACTAGGAATATACCATTGGGAAGTGTTCTCTTGTAGCTTGGTGGGGAAATTTCAATGATGTGTATTAAAGGCTATAAGGGTTAACAAGATGCTGTCTGAAGCATGTGATCATCTCATCCAGCCTCGAGAAAGTCTTTTCCAAAAATGCGGTTATCTGATCTGGGTCTGGGAGGGTTTGAGGGAATTAGCTAGCTGCTCCTCAGAACTTTTTGTATATTGTATTCTGGAACTGTATGATGCAATCAGATTAAGGTGGTTGATGAGGTTGTTCAGATTTTCTATTTTTTTAACGTTTTGTTTCTTCAGCTCTGTCAGTTACTAAGATGTGTATAATAAAATCGCCAAATATAATTTACATTTTCTGAGTTCTGTCAATTTTCCTTTAAACAGTTGTATTTTTTATGAAATTCAAAGTACAGACAGTACTTTATCCACATACAGACAGGCCTCGGGTTATGTCGGACCCGATGTACGTCATTTCGTGGTTACCTCGCCATCTCCCATTTACAGTATTTATGAAAAAAAAAAAAGTTCCATCATTTCGACATCTGTACATATGTGCTTTATGTTTTTATTATTTATTTACCACAAGTAAAGGTCAGGAATTGTTATCTTTCTTTTAAATTTTTTTTACTGTTTCACTTCATTACTGCTGTGTATGTGCTCCATGTGAGTGACGTAGGTGCTTATGTAGGTGGGTGCCGACTTAGGGCAAAAATCTCTTTAACATCGCGCCATAGGAAGGGATCTCCAACGTAACCCGAGGACGTACTGTACATACATATCTGTGTATAAATACATAATAACAATCGCAGTGTTTTATAATGTCCCATCAATTTGTATTCTTTTCTCCTTCCTATAAATATAAGTTACCATGTTGTGTCATTTTCCTTTACCTTTTAATGATCTATAATACAAGTCAGCTGTCGATGAATCGCCTCAGTTTTCACCTTAATTTTTGTTAATTCTCACCTGAGAATATGTTTAGAGAGAGGAAGGGAGAAAGAGAGAGAGAAAGAAAGATCAATGTGAGAGAAACATGGCTGGGCTGCCTCCCATTTGCGCTCTGACTGGAAATCATACCCGCAGCCTAGGTATGTTCCCTGAGTGGGAATCAAACCCACAGTCTTTTGGCGTATGGGATGATGCTCAAACCAAGCCAGCTGGCCAGGGCTGACCTCAATTTTTTAATGTATTTTGTGAATTTACAACTTTTGGTTAAGTTGGATTTGTTTTTCAACTCTTTGAATATATAATTACCATTTCTTCTGGCCTTCATTGTTTCTGATGACAAATCACTTGTTAATTGTATTGTTGTACCCCTGTATATCATACCATTTTCCCCTTCTGCTTCCAAAATTATGATGTTCTTAGATTTGGTTTCTTTGCATTTATCCTAGTAAAGGTTTCCTGTGCTTCTTGGATCTGTAACTGAGTATTTTCATCAAACTTGGGGAAGTTTTGGCCATATTTTGGCCATGACTTCTTTAAATATTGTTTCTGCTACTTTCTGTCTCAGTGTCTAGGACTCCAATTAAACACATGCTCCACATGTCTCGAGTTCTCTTCAATTTTCTGTGTTCTTCAGATTGCATATTTTCTGCTGATCTGCCTTCATGTGTTGTTTTTTCTTCTATCTTTAATCTACTCATGAGATCTCCAAGTAAATTTTTTATTTAAAGAACCATAATTTTAAGGTATAAATTTTCTGTCTACTTCATTTTTATAGTTTTCATTTCTCTGTTGATTTTTTTCTGTTTACTTATTGATACCATATGTTTGGGGGTTTTTTGTTGTTTTTTAAGGTTCAAAATTATTATTTATTTATTTATTTATTTATTTTTAAATCTTTAATTTCTTTATTGGTTAAGGTAGTACAAGTGTGTCCTCACCACCACCCCCCCATTAACCCCCAACCTCCCCCCCTCACTCATGCTTTCATCCCCCTGTTGTCCATGTCCATTGGTTTGGCTTATATGCACGCATACAAGTCCTTTGCTTGATCTCTTCTCCTTACCCCCACCCTCCCCTACTTTCCCTCTGGGGATTGATAGTCTGATCACTGTTTCATACCATATGTTTTTAATACTTTGTATTCATTTTTCTTTAATTCTTTGAACATTTATAATAGCTGTTTTGAAGTATTTTTTTGTTGTTAATCCTCACCGTAGGGTATTTTTTCCATTGCTTTTTATAGAGTGGGAGGGGGAGAGTGAAAAAGAAAGAGAGAGAGTGAGAGAAACATCAGTGTGAGAAAGACACATCATTTGGTTGCCTCCTGCATGTGCCCTGACTGAGGCCAGGTACATGCCCTTGACTGGAATCAAACCTGCGAACCTTTCGCTGTGCGGGCTGATGCTCTAACCACCAAGAACACCAGCTGGGGCTGAAGTCTTTTTCTTTTAAATCCCACTTTTGAGACCATTTGGAATCAGTTTCTTTGGAGTGTGTTTTCCTTAGTCTGGATCATATTCAGTAATTTTGGTTGAAATCTGTATATTGTAAATAATAACATTGTAATGGTTTTGCCTTTTATTCTGTTCTTCTGAAGATTACTAGTTTTTTGCTTTAATAGGTAGTTAGCTTGCCTGGACTTAAATTATTAATTCATTTTAGTATACTACGCAGCAGATAATGTCTCTGTTCAGTTTTTGTACCCTTCAGTGTTGCTTTTTTAGCCTGGTCACACAAGATTGGTTATTGGAATCACCAAGTTTACTCGATGGCCAAATATTTGTACAAAATACATACTCGGATTTTGGGTTTACACTTTCTATAATCCTCAGCCTTAGTTCTGTTCTCTGACAACTCAAGTCAATAGACTTTAGCTTTTTATAGTATAAAATTCTGCTCTCAGATTGGGAAAAGCATACCTTCAAAAGGAGCAGCAAATTTGCAAATCTCACATGCATAACCCTCTAAATTTTGTGGCTAGCGGAGGTGGTGTAGTAGATGGAGAATAATAGAAGTCAGGAAGACTCTATTAAGAGTATCTATTTCAAAATAAGAGTTTCTCTCAGTGGTTCTCAACCTTCTGGCCCTTTAAATACAGTTCCTCATGTTGTGACCCAACCATAAAATTATTTTCATTGCTACTTTATAACTGTAATGTTGCTACTGTTATGAATCGTAATGTAAATATCTGATATGCAGGATGGTCTTAGGCTACCCCTGTGAAAGGGTCGTTCCACAGCCGAAGGGGTCGTGACCCACAGGTTGAGAACCACTGTTTAGCCTATCTAACTGTACCTTAGGAAAACATAATCATTGCCCCACCTCCTATAATTGTTTTAAAGAGAAAAATTATAAAAACACCTGCTTGTTCATGGTATTCGGTAGGATTCTTATTATATTATTTTTTTCTTTTTTACAGAAGAGGATAAATATAATACTTATTCTCCTTTGCTCTTCAAGTATTTCCTGGCAGAAGGAATCGTCGCTGGGCATACTTCATTGGTCGCATCTGCAAAAGAAGACCCTGCTGACATATTACAGGTATAGATTAGATTGTATTCTATATATTCAGTATTGTATCTTGAATATTTTATGAAAACATTATTTATATTTTAAAAAATAATACGTTTGTACATATACAAACTATGTTTATATGCACTAATGCAGTGGTTCTCAACCTGTGGGTCGCGACCCTTTTGGCGGTCAAATGACCCTTTCACAGGGTTCGCCTAAGACCATCCTGCATATCAGATATTTACATTACGATTCATAACAGTAGCAACATTACAGTTATGAAGTAGCAATGGAAATAATTTTATGGTTGGGTCACAACATGAGACACTGTATTTAAAGGGCCAGAAGGTTGAGAACCACTGCACTAATGGATTCCTACATGCATTTTTTTTTCTCTTAAAAGTATCAAATTTATTTAAGCAGATAGTTTCCTCTTTTTGGAAGAATAATTTCTTGAGTTTGAGAGAGAGAAAAACATTGATGTGAGAGTAGAACATCGCTCGGCTGCCTCCTGCATGCCCTCTACCGGGGATCAAGCCTGCCACCCATAAGTCATGGAATAAGTAACAATTCATTTACAATGAACCATATCATATTTGATGAATTAGTGTAACAAGATATTTAGGAAAGAAATATGAAAATTAAGACTATCATCTTCAGAATTATTTTATGGACTTTAAATCCATAAGTAAAAATTAAAATTCTATCTTAATAATTTGAAAGCATTCTTTTATTTCCCAAAATGTCAACCTTTTACTCAAATACTGAACTCATTTGTTAAGATCTTATTCATTGTACCACATATCTTTTGCTTTATTGGATTCTTTGATTATAAATGAGATCAGAGATACCAGTTGATTTAGAATTAGTTGTAGCAGTATTATTTGATAAACAATGTAAAGTTTTAATTTCTATTAAAAAGGTTTCTTTTCCTTCTGTTAATTTGGTGTCAAGAGTAAGTCTGTGTTTTCTCTTCATCTTCAAATTACTGATCATGGAGCAAAAATTAGAATTCTGAATCCAGGGAGTGATCGTTTGTTTGCTCTTAGTCATTAAAGTACAGTCTGGTCATTCTAAGTAAATAGAATACAAAAGTATCTCAGATCTATCTTGTTTTTTGTGTTCTGCCAAAAATTGAAATAGCTGTAAGAATGAAGTTAAAGAAAAACTCCTTGGTTGGCCAGATATTTTTTAATGTTTTTTGTTGTTTTTGTTATACTTACTTCCAAAGTTGTAGTTTTAATACATCATGTTAAAATAGTAAAAAATAATTCTGGCCCTTCTGTCATTCTACTTTGCAAGCTTTGTTGCATGCTCAATAACGTAACACATTTTTCCATGAATTTTTAATTTTTTAGACTGTATAATATTTATTGTATTTCCTATCAAAACTATTTTGTCACTATATACGTTTGTCCACAGTATAAGGACAAATAATAGACAAGCCCTTTGAAGGCAGAGTTGTAATCAGTGTATGTTCCCTTCATTTGTTTGTCAACAATTTATTTGTTCAGAAAATTATCAGAACATACACTTTTCAATGCATATAATTCTGAAGTGCTAGCTGAGTCAACATTTGCTGTTTGACCCCAGGGTTTCCCTTTTCCACCACCCAACTTGCCCCCCCCCCACCCCACCCCCCACCCCCAACCCTTGCTACTCCTGAGAGCTTATTTAAAATTTGAAATTCTTCTCTGGCAGCTACAATTAGAGCTTCTTTGGCAATCTAAAAAGACTAAGAAGAAACATGCAAAGGCTCAATACTATTCCAGCGACCTACATTTGTAGCCAGCTTTTAAAAGAGGGCATGTGCCTTATTTTCCAACAGGAATGAAAGTTACAAGTATAAAGGAAAATAAACCCAATTCTCTGTCACTAGCTTGTGAAAACCATCTCTGATATAACATTAAAATAAACACACATTTGTATTTGATGTTTGTGCATCGGCCAACAAAAAAAGGGCTTTTGCATGCAGAAAGGTAACTTAAGTCATATAGTAAAAATTCCATACTCTAATATTTATCCTCAAGAAGGTGAAATATGTATGGGATCTGGGCTTAGATTTTAATTTCTGTGTTGCTACTTAACTAGTGGCAGGATCTTGTACAAGTCACTTAACCTTTCATATTAAGATAGGGATAATACCTAGCTACCTCATTCCAGAGTTCCAAATTTAAAATATCTGGAAGGTTTGCTTTCTAAATCACACACATCGCTTTCAAAAATTTTATTTCAAGCTCATCAAAAAATGAATTGTTGTACTTGATGGTTATTGTTATGCTCAAAAGAAATGTTAAAATCTTAGCACTATTATATAGCACTTTATCATTCTTTGAAAATAAGCCATAAAGGCCAGAATTGAGAATATTAGAAGTAGAGTTCATTTTTCTTCTAAGTACTTTTACCAAAAAAAAAAAAGTAGTTAGAAGAAAATATTCAGTCCTTTTGAATTACATGACTTGAAATTCTGAAAACCAGAATCATTAAAAGTAAAAAGAATACTTTTTCATCAGCTCCCAAATTAACATATTATCCCTGTAAATGAAATATTAAAGGATACCATGAAAAGAAGGCAGCACACCACCAAAGATAATAGATTAAGCAGACAATATAGAAGGATAACTTTGCGGTGTGACAAACTCAAAGAAGGCAGGGCTACTTCTCCAACTAGTGTTGGAATGATTCTTCAGTGGCCAGTCTTTCTTTCCTAAAATGTTAACTTTTGTTTAACAAAAAATGATAAGCAGTTGCAGAAAGTGGCCTTAGCTCACCACATCCATCTTTTAATATTCTGGAATAGTAATGAACTCAGAAGCATTTGAAATGTTCTACATTTTTGTAAAATATTCTTACTTCAATTGTGTTATTTATGTGCCTGTGTAGCTAAAGGACTGTGCTACATTTCAGAAACAAGGTAGAGAGTATTAAACTGAAGATGAATTGGAAGTAGAAAGTAGAGCTGTGACTATGAAGTGAAACTTCTTACCTTTATATTCTTAAAACAGATTACAATATACAGAGTGCTATAGAATTAAAGAAAATCGATTTTATGCCTTTATTCAGGACTCAATGAGCAGAAAGAATCAGTTTTGTTCTATTGACACCTAATGTACTACAGGCTGTAATTTTCAAATTTAATAAAAATAAAGGGCTATCCAATTTCATTTAGTACCCCACAATACCCTAAGGATTTTTGTTGGTGACATTTTCCATAAGCTGGATTTATTCTGGAAAAATAAAAGAATATGACATCAGACAAAACCAGTCGCTTGTGTGTTCCTGAGCCAGTGTTTAACTGATCAGGATCTCTTAAATGAAGATAAATGCCGAATTTGATTCCTAATTGAGATTTCTTTGACAATAGATATTCCTGAAACTTTAGAATATATCTTTTCCAACAATGTAAAAATTTTAGTTACCTGAATTTAATAAATAATTATAAGATTATTGTCACTATCCTAATATAATTATATTTAGACATGTTTTAGTTATATCAGGCTTTTATAAATTAGTTTATAGTCAATAAGGTCAATTAGTACTTAAAGGAATTTTGCAAGAATCCTATGCCAAGATAAGAATCCGTCTATAACTCAAATTATTGCATAACCTGTGTATTTAATATAGATTTTCATATATCATATTTTGTTAAAAACCGGTTACTCTACACCCTTATACAATAAACATTTATAAAGAAGATCATTGCACATGATCTCACCAAACCTGCTAATACCAGTGAATTTGTGGATAATTTAGTCTACTTAAAATGTATGACTTTTAAAAATGTCTTTATGGCCACTGGTTTGGCTCAGTGGATAGAGCGTTGACCTGCGGACTCAAGGGTCCCAGGTTTGATTCCGCTCAAAGGCATGTACCTTGGTTGTGGGCACATACCCAGTAGGGAGTGTGCAGGAGGCAGCTGATTGATGTTTCTCTCTCATCGATGTTTCTAACTCTCTATCCCTCTCCATTCCTCTCTGTAAAAAATCAATAAAAATATATATATTTTTAAAAAATGTCTTTATGTAGCATTACCTATATTCTGGATTTCCATATCATCTACGTTTCCCAATGTCTTAACAATTGAAGTCGCCTTTCTCCCATATACTTTTTTTTTTTAAATTAAATATATCTTTTTTATTGAAAGTATTACAAATGTCCCCTTTTTTCTCCCCATTGACTCCCTTCCCCCCACTCCTGTCCCCTCCCCAGGCCTTTCTGTGTCAATGGGTTACACATGTATACATGTAAGTTTTTTGGTTGATCTCTGTCCTCCCCCCACTCCCCTTCCCTTGAGGATCCTTAGTCTGTCGCATGCTTCCTTGTCTCTGGATCTATTTTGTTTGTCAGTTTGTTTTATTCATTAGATTCCACATATAAGTGAGATCATATATTTTTTAATATTTAACTAGAGATAATGTGAAGGGCAGACATACTTTTAATATATGGATACTCAGGTTGGATATTTGGTTACTTTGTATTCACATTATGATAATAATATCTTTGGATTTGTTTATCTTTCAGAAAATAAATATCCCCCTCCCCCAAAAACAAACAAACAAAAAACACTCAAAATCAACAAAGTAATATACTTAGACAATATAATACACTTGTTGATTCATGGATAATGCTTAAGTAGTATTAATTATACAGTTACCAAAACCTGCAAGGATCAAAAGATTTTAAGAAGGATTTCTCATGCTGCATGGATTATGTTGCTACATAATAGCTCAGTAGTACTTCTGCTGAATTGTAAAATAGCTTAGAGAGGAGTATGATGCCTATAGTTGGTGTAATGCATTGGTAATTAAGAGGTGGGAGGTTAGGCTTCATTAACTGCTGAGGGATTGTATCTTGGGTTTTATTATGCCCTAGAGAACATAAAAAGTGAGAAGGGTCAAACTGTTGGAATCAGATTTTGCTTGTGTATCTGCCAAAACAAAGATCACAAACTAATATAGCAGTAGGCAAAGAATAGCTTGAATTGAAAGGGAACAAATATATTTGCAGCATCTAATGGATAAGGATAAATGTTTCTGATGAAAAAATAAATATACTTAAATACTGGGGTATATTTTAGTATTGGAAGTTTGTAATAATTTTATTTCATATGGGTTTTTTTTAAGTAGAATAAATAGCTCTTTTTGTCTGAAAGTAGGATCAGTTTCTTTATTATGTGACTTTTCTAACCTGATTCAATTAATTAAAAGAGGTAGAGAAATTTTATATTTCCAAGCCTACTTTCTATATGGAATTTATGAAGCCTGCTTTTTATTTTTTAATTCCTTATCCTTGCTACCCAATATATGGAAACTCTAAGCACCACGTTGCAGGAAATAACCAAAAATCTGATATTCTTTCTTTTAGAAAACAAGAATATGACAACAATACAGTGTGTTATAAAGGGCTAGACAGTAAATATTTTTGGCTTTGCAGGCCATATGGTCTTTATTACAACTACTCAGTTCTTGTATCACTAAAACAGCCATAGACAATTCCTAAACAAATGGGCATGACTGTGGTCCAATAAAACTTTATTTACAAAAACAGGTAGCTGGCTGACTTTGACTTACAGGCTGTAATTTGCTGATCCCTTCAGTACCCCAAAGCCACTAAGATTTCCTACTTTGTCGTTTTCTGAAAATTTGTTGTTATTCTTTCCCTATTGAATTGCCTTGGCACCAATGTAGTAAATCTGTTAACTGAATATATGGGTGTCTTTCTCAACTGTTCTGTTCTCTTTCATTAAATCATGTTTATCTTTCTACTTGTATAATGTCTTGAAACCAGGTATTTTTTTTAGTATAAAATTATAAAATACTTCAATAATTTTAATTGTGATTATATGTTGTTACATTTTTGTTAGTCAGTCTAAAGAAAATATAAACACATTAAAATTAATTTCTCCTGTTTTTTTACATATTAAATGTAGCTTTTAGAAATTAAACATGTGGCTCACATTTGTGGCTCAAATTAAATTTTTTTTTTAAATAAAAATACCTCTAGTTTTCTGTGATTTAGTGAAAGTAAAATGAACATACAATCTAAGTGGCAGGGTAACAGTGCCTGGAATGCAGTTGGCTCACAATACATGGTTTTATTTTTCCATTTTTATATTATTATTATTTTAATTTTGTGCTATTTAAAGTATTACATATGTCTCCTTTTCCTCCCATTGACCTCTCCTCTGCCACTCCCACCCCCAGCACATGCCTTCACCCCAGCACATGCCTTCACCCCATATTGTCTGTGTCCATTGGTAATGCTTATACTAGTATGCATGCATACAAGTCCTTTGGTTAAATCTCTTCCTCCACAACATACACACACCCTTCTCTGCCTTCCCTCTGAGGTCTGACAGTCTGTTCAGTGCTTCTCTGTCTCTGGATCTATTTTTGTTCATCAGTGTATGTTGTTGATTGTATTCCACAAATGAGTGAGATCATGTGGTATTTATCTTTCTCTGACTGGCTTATTTTGCTTAGTATAATGTTCTCCGTGTCTATCCGTGCTGTTGTAAATGGTAAAAGTTCCTTCTTTTTTATAGCAGTGTAGTATTCCATCGTGTAGATGTACCACAGTTTTTTAATCCACTCATCTGCTCATGGACACTTAGGCTGTTTCCAAATCTTAGCTCTTGTAAATTGTGCTGCTTTGAACATAGGGGTGCATATATCCTTTCTGATATGTGTTTCTAGTTTCTTGGGATATATTCCTAGAAGTGGGATTACTGGGTCAAATGGGAGTTCCATTTTTAGTTTTTTGAGGAAACTCCATACTGTTTTCCACAGTGGCTGCACCAGCCTGCATTTCCACGAGGGTTCCCTTTTCTCCACATCCTTGCCAGCACTTACTGTTTGTTGATTTGTTGATGATAGCCATTCTGATAGGTGTCATACGGTATCTTGTTGTTTTGATTTGCACCTCTCGGATGATTAGTGACTTTGAGCATGTTTTCATATGTCTCTTGGCCTTTTTATGAAATCGGGTATTTTTAACTCTTCTATCTTTTTTCTTTTGCAAACTTGTCATGGGAGTGGCAGCTCCGAGGACCTCTGATCACATTTGGGGTCCTTAAAAATCCAAGAAGTTCAACAGCCTTCTCCTCAATCCATTCTGCCTTGTGTGTTCCCTTTAGTTTAAACTGTCAGTGTCTGTACCGGTGTAATTCCATCTCTATTCCTGGATTCTGCTGAGATGGCTGCTTTAATCCACATATCACGCCCATGATCTCGTTATCAAATGGTTGTTCAGCCATAACCTTACTGTACCTTCAGAACAAGCTTTTTCATTTTTTGCAATATGGATAAGCGAAGATTTTTCCAATTAAAGTTCTGTTTCCTTTTTGCTGAAATTTCTTTGTTAATTCATTTCTCTCTTTTTACATTTTACCCAAAGCACTTAGGAGGAACCGTGCTGTTCCTTCAAAACTTGGCTTAGAAATCTCCTCAGCTAAATTCCATTTTCATCACTTCCAAAGCATTTCTTTCTACAAAACACTAGAACACAAGTCAGCCAAGTCCTTTGTCACTTCATAATGTTTTTAATAATATATTCCTCATTTTCTTTGCGTTTTCAATAATATGTTCCTCATTTCCATCTGAGACTTTACCAGAATCGCCCTTAACTTCTCTAACTTCTAGCTTGCATATCAAAACTCTTCCAGCCTTTGGAATTATCCAATTCCAAAACCACTTTCATATTTTTAGGTATTTATTACAGCAGTAGCCATTTTTTTAGTACTAGAATCCCTCTTGGTCATCTTGGGCTGCCATAGCAAAATACCATAGACTAGGTCACTTAAACACAGATTTGTTTTCTCACAGTTCTAGGGGTTGGGATTAGCTAGTGGAGTCTCTCTAAAGGTATTTTCTCTTAATTTTGTCAGTTTCCCCAGGAAGGAATCTTCTAATCTCCCAATCTCCTGCCTGCCCTGCCTAAGGAGAGCTTCTGGCCTTCTGAGAGTTTAGCAGTGGGAGCCAGCTGAGTCTGTGTGTATGGTAAGGGGAAGCTGCCTTGCCCTTCTGCCTGAGGATTTTAGTGTTCCTTGTCTTACACACGATGTCTCACCCCTGCCCTCTGTCGTGCTTCTGCTTCCAGAGTTTGTCCGACTTGACCTCTCCATTTCTCTTGCACAGTCAGGGAGGAGGAGTATCCTGGCTCTGTGGGGAAATGGAGGGTCCCGGCGTCTTATTGTTTCTTTTAAAGACTTTCAACAAATTTTCCTGTTTACACACAAGAGTGTTACTCCTTGCTTGCTGCAATTGCTGGTTTGCTTTTCAGGTATCCCAGTTGTTGAGGTTTGTTAAAGCCAAGTAGTAGAAACTGGATTGTTTCATGTTTTTCTCTATTATTTTCTAAATGTTTATCTATCTCAGAGAAAATAATTTGAGATGCAAAGGACATATTATAAACAATGTTTATTGTATTATTCTCGGACTGCAGACAACCTAAAGGTTCAACAGTAGGAAATGATCAATTGAATGTTAATTAAGCTATTTAATACAATATGCAGCTATTGAAAATCTTACTTTAAACAAAAAGGTGGAAATGCTCACAGTATCATAATTATAGAATTCAAATACTATATGTTCTAATAGGCAAATAGTTAATTTACATTTTTAAAAATATATGTAAAAGACTGGAGGGAAATACTCAAATATGTTCAGAGTTATTATTCCTGGTTAGTTGATTAATAGGTTATCGTTTTCTTTTTCATATGTTTTTATATCACATAATCTCACTCCTATGTGGAAGCTAATTAACAAAATAAACTGATGAATGGAGTGGATCCAGAGACATGGAAGCACAGAACAGAGCACGGAATCTCGGAGAGAAGGCCAGGGAGGGTGCGTGGGTGGAAGGTGATCAGCCAAAGAACTTGTATACATATATGCATAACACATGGGCACAGACAATAGGGTAGTGAAAGCCTGGGGTGGGGGCTGGCTGGAGGGAGTCAATGGGGCAAAAAGGAGGATATATGTAATACTTTCAACAATAAAGATTAAAAAAAGAAAAAGGAACCTAGTGACTCCTACATCTTAATGGGCTTCCTAATCACATTTCTAAACTTACTGGAGAATATGTTAATGTCGCTTGAAGCAAAGAATCATTGATCAGTTCAACAATTCTTTCACTTTTACTTCATTTTTGTTTTATAAATTAAATTACAAAATTATTTAATAGCATTTTATCATATACTGCTTTTATGGAAGTATTTGTCTAACATATCTATGTATGTATACACATAAGTATATGCTGTGAATGTCATTAATGATTATTGTGGGAGAGGTTGGCTTTTTTTACTTTATTCTTTTGTCGTAGTTATTGTGTCCCTGGGATGAAAAAAATTGTTAACCCAAATATTTATATTAGTAACTGGTATTGACAGTCAAAATGTGTGGTCCTGAGTATTGGTTAAGACAGTTATTTGACTGAATTCATATAATCAAACATTACTTGAGTGCTTAATATGTGGCATGCACCATTCTCTATATTTTACATTTTTAATTCATTTTTTTCCTTACAACAATGCATTGAAGTAAATACTTTTTATCCTATTCTTCAGATAATAAATGGAGACATAGAGAAGTCCAGTAGGTGTTCAGCATAACCATTGACACAAAGCTACTAGTGCAAATAGTAAAGTCAAGATTTGGGCCCAAACAATCTTGTTGCAGAGTTCAAATTCATAACCACTATGCCATATTGTACTGTACATCTTAGAAATATTTACTTCCATCAGAAAACGAAGTTACTTTATATTTTGTAAAATACTAATATTACTCTAGGAACAATGGATTCAGAGCTTACATAATATAACTAGTTTCTAATGCTGTCATAAATTAAAATGTGAATCTAATTGGAGGTCTTTTAGGAATTGACTATCATATATGATGCTTAATGCATTGTCCAGCTGATTAGTTAACTTGATTCTAAGTATAAATACATCTGACCTTGACATTTAGACCATTAGCACAAGATCATGTTTACTAAGCCAGCCTAACATTATCTTTACGATTCTGGCTAAGAAAAGATACAATTATTGCATGGGCTTTCTTTCTCCAAGAAACTTGTGTACTTTTTTCTTTGCATTATTTCTATAGTACCTTTTCGCTCACCAAAAAAATTGTTGTTGTTGTTGTTGTTGTTGTTGTTCACTCACCAAAAAAATTGTTGTTGTTGTTGTTGTTGTTGTTGTTGTGTGTGTGTGTGTGTGTTTCTTAAAAAAAAAATTGTTTTCATTATGTTTTCTGTAGTCACTCAGTAGGTTAGCTACCCAAAAACCAGGTAAAATTGGAATCCATCGTCTCTTCATTTAAGCACAGATATTTAAACTCTCCTTTTATTTTTTAAAGAAGAAGCATAAGCTTGCAGGTGCAAAACTAAAATTTGAAATGAGCAAAATAAATGTCTTTATTCTTAGTTATTTTTTCAACCATTATTTCAGTGAATGAATTTTTGAATTCTAGAATTACAAACCAGTAAACAGATTGCGCACAAGCTTTATTTTTACCTTATGGCAAATATAACAATAATTACATGTATTACATAAGTGCTAATTTGAGACTTTGCTTTAAGTGTATAAGTTTAAAATATGACCACAGCCTTTTGTTGCAACAGCAGTTGATTTTGGTTAGTATAAAAATTGGAATATTTTCTTTAAATTCCAGTTCATTACTAAAAATTGAAACTGCACATTTTATATTATATTTACCCCTTTTCTCTGTTTTAGATTTATATTTGTTATGACTTTATGCTTGAACCAATTTTAAGACATCAAGTTTTAATACATTAGAAAATTCTAATATTGCTAATATCATTATTTAAGAAAATTGTCAATTTTTTTTTGCCACACATACTCAATAATGTGTTATTCTGTTTTCTTAGGGACTTCCTGCACCGTTACTTGATGATAATTGTAAAAAAGAACTTGGTGAAGATGTACATAATCATGAAACATCAGAATTTAACAGTAAGATGAAAATAGCTTGGCGTTATCAGCTGTTACCTAAGATGGAGGCAAGTCAGCGTACAAACTATGCATTTCTAAAATTTGCAAATGAATTTGTTCTCATTTTATGTAATCTCTTGTTGTAC
Source organism: Myotis daubentonii (assembly GCF_963259705.1). Classification (NCBI taxonomy): domain Eukaryota; kingdom Metazoa; phylum Chordata; class Mammalia; order Chiroptera; family Vespertilionidae; genus Myotis; species Myotis daubentonii. The sequence continues at coordinate 64,597,454 of NC_081848.1, forward strand.
AACTGTTAAAGTGAAATACAATGTATATTTGTTTATTTAAATAACTAGATATTTCATTTATAGCATATTTGATCAAGATGACATATTTCTTAATAATAAAATTATAGCAAATTGGGTTTCTTTTTAGCCAAAATAGATTATTTCATTTTTTCCATAGTCTCCATATGGAATCTTTTATTCTAGGGCTGCAAGCCAGAGTAAGTGAACTAGCAAAGCCATTTACTATATATTTTTTTAATTTTTATTGAATTTACTGGAGTGACATTGGTTAATAAAATCATATTGGTTTCAGGTGTACAATTCTGTAATTCATCATCAGTATATTTGTGTTCACCACCCAAAGTCGGCCTGTGGACTGAAGGGTCCTCGGTTTCGGTCCCGAGTTTAATTCCAGTCAAGGGCACATGCCTGGGTTGCGGGCTCAGTCTGATGTGCAGGAGGCAGTCAATCAGTGATTCCCTCTCATCGTTGATGTTTCTATCTCTCCCTTCCTCTCTGAAGTCAATAAAATACATGTATATTTTTTAAATGTGCCCTTCATGCAGTGGTCTTCACTAGATGACTTTTTCTCCCATTTTTTTCTAGTCTCCCCAAATATCATTTGATCAGGAATGCCTTCCTTTGTCATTCCATGTAAAATAAAAGCGCTCTCTCTCTTTCCCTCCCTCTCTCCCTCTCCCTCTCCTTCTCTTCTCTTCTCTTCTCTTCTCTTCTCTTCTCTTCTCTTCTCTTCTCTTCTCTTCTCTTCTCTTCTCTTTCTCTCTCTCTCTCTCTCTCTCTCTCTCTCTCTCTCTCTCTCTCTCTCTCTCCTCTCTTATCTCCTTTCACTGCCAAATGTTTCTTCAGGGCATCTATAATAGTAAAAGCATAATATGTTAATTAGACCAGACAGCCGAACGAGCTTCCGGACTTCATTCTGGAAGTCCTTCTGAATGAAGCTGCAGCGGCGGGGGCCAAGGCAGAGGCAGTTAGGGGCAATCAGGCAGGCATGCAGAGTGGTTAGGGGCAAGCAGGCAAGTGCTTAGGGGCAATCAGGCAGGCATGCAGAGTGGTTAGGGGCAATCAGGCAGGCAGGCGAGTGGTGAGGGGGGACCAGGCAAGCAGGCAGAGTGGTTAGGTGCAATCAGGCAGGCAGGTGAATGGTTAGGGGCAATAAAGTAGGCAGGCAGATTGCGAGAGGGTGCAAGCCTGGCTGAGCACCCCCCACCACCCATGCACTGATATCATGCACCGGGCCTCTAGTTTATTATAAATACAGCATCTCTCTCCACTACCAGAATGTGAGCTCATTGAGAAAAAGGAACTTTGATTATTTTGTCCTACTGGCATACAGTGGGTGCTCAATAGTTATTGATTGAATACATGAGTGAATTAGTTATATAATATATAAATTAAATGGGGAAACTTCGTTAAGTTGCATTAATTAATACAAATAAAACAACAACAGCTTATTTTGAATTTATAGTCAGTGGTGAAACTTAAGTTTATATTTACAACTTAAGTTCTGTCAAGTTTAGAATATAGAAATCATTTTCTGGCTTTGCTTTTCTTTGAAATGTTACTAGCATGTTATTTGCTTGTCACAGAAATTTTGTATGTGGTGATTTGCCACAACTGATAATTAGTGATCACTCATCATCATCTCTATATATAAAAGCCTAATATGCAAAGTGTCCCCTCGGAAGTTTGACTGACCAGGAGTTCGATTGCTCGCTATGACGTGTGTTGACCAGCAGGGGGTGGTACGGAATGAAAGAATGCCCCAGTGGCAGCAGGCAGCCGGGGAAGGGAGACCCTGGCCTGCATCTGGCAGCTGCTAGGGACCCTACCCATGCGCGAATTTCATGCACTGGGCCTCTAGTCTACTATATAAACCCAGACCTTACCGTGACATTTTCTGTTTAAAAACAATAACAACAAAACTCAGGGTTTTCTGGATTTTGCTTGGGCAAAATATAGTTAACACTATTGTGAGTAAAAGATTAAATAAGTAGTCCAAAACTAGCTGTGTCAATTATCAGATATGCTTTTTACTATAAGTTGTTGTGAAGTATTAAGAGTGTAGTAATGCCCTAACCGGTTTGGCTCAGTGGATAGAGTATTGGCCTGCAGACTCAAGGGTCCCAGGTTCGATTCCGGTCAAGGGCATGTACCTTGGTTGTGGGCACATACCCAGTGGGGAGTGTGCAGGAGACAGCTGATCGATGTTTCTAACTCTATCCCTCTCCATTGCTCTCTGTAAAATATCAATAAAATATATTTTAAAAAAAGAGTATAGTCATTTTCTCATTTAGGGAATGCTAAAAAGGACAAGAATATGCACAACTAAATAACAATAGTTCAGTAAAGCATTAAGCAAGCACTTTCATGTAGAGGGTTGTGTAGTTTTAAAAAGTCCCGCTTCTACCCTAGCTGGTTTGGCTCAGTGAATAGAGCATCAGCCTATGGACTGAAGGGTCCCAGATTCTGGTCAAGGGCATGTACTTTGGTTGCAGGCTAGATCCTTGGCCGGCAGGGGTCCAGTGTGGGAGGCAACCAGTCTCTCTTCCACCTCTCCTCCCTCCCTTCTACTCTCTCCCTAAAGATCAATGGAAAAAATATCCTCAGGTGAGGATTAACACAAAAATTAAAAAAATAAATAAATAAAACCTCTTCCCTTGACCTTTGATTTTGTCTCCTAAATGCATATGTCCTCTTTACTGTCCAATCATCAAGCCCTAGTCTCTCCTCACCCCAAGAATAGCTTGCCTACAGCATATTTTGAGACTTAATTTCTTCAATACTGTAGAACTCTACTGCAAACGCCTACAAATGGCTCCAGCAATTTATGACAGTGTGTTACAGGTTTATTATGTTCAATCTTCATTACACTTTGGTTTTCCATCTTAGTGATTAAGCCCCAGCTGTCCTGTGATAGATGCATGTTGTGGATGACAACACATATACTTTTTTTAATAATGTAATGTAATTTACAAAAGAGTGACGAGTCTTCTGATCACTAATGGATCACGACACAATAATAATAATATTGACATAATGCTTTACAACTTACAGAATATTTATTGCCAGTATTGCATTAGATTCTCATAACAGCCCAGTGAAATAGTTATTAGCTCTAATTCTGGTGCTTGAACGGAGGCTCAAAATGGTTTAGTAACCATTTGGATTCTTGCTTTCTGTTATGCCATACTGAGAAAGAAGAAATGGTAACATTCTTAAGAAAATGTCTTATTTAGATTGCTTATTTGTGGTGCAGCTTTCTCTGAAAGTTTCGTTTCTGACATACTGGAGGTGGGAAATTGCTCCCCCTGCCTGCCCTCCCCTCTCCCCCATCAGAGTTTATTTTCCTTTAGCACGGTAAATTTTTACTGAATCATTACAATTTACTCTCTTCCACAGTTAACAAGTTAATGGGTAGTTTATGAATGTGCAATAGTTTTCATAATGTAAACTAAAGCAAGATGTTATTATTAAATTGAGTAAACCGACTAGTTACTGATGATAGTTTGATTTTTTTAAATGTATCTTTTTGTGCGTAGAGTTGAGAGTTTTTCATGGATATTACTATTAATATTAATATTAGATTTAACGCATTTAGTTATCTTTTTTAGAGGAAATATTCTGAGTCTTTGTTTTATAATTCGAGGCCTCAAAAGAGTTCACAGCATTTCAAAAATTTGATTATATGTTAATGCTAGGTCTCTTGGGTAGAAAAAACTTACAAAATTGTTTTTTTCTTGAAGAGTATATTTATTTTTCACTTTCATTTTTTACGGAAGGATTAAAGTTTTCATCAGTAATAAAAATTTTAGTCTCTTCCTTGTGAATATTTTTGTTTTATATCTAATCTTAATTTCTAAAAATATAGTAACAATTATAATAAAAGCTTCTAAATTTATTTTTACATTTTAATGAATTATATATGTTCTATATGTAAACTGTCACAGCATGAAATCAATTTTCTGCCTTGATTCAATCCAAATCTGAGATCTCTATCACATTAATATTATAATTAGAAACATTAATAGAGATCGGCAACTTAAAAAGCATATTTTGCTTCTTGACAATTTAGCATATTTCTCTGAGTTCACAGGACTTCAAGAACCTTCAGTCCACTAATAAATTTATTAACTCAAACTTAAAAGAAGAGAAAAGTCTCTCTTTCTTTCTCTCTCCCCATGGCCAGCCTGCTAAAATAGATTATTCATGCTTATTTGATTCAGGTAGGCTTTTGCAAGCTTCCCTACTAGGCCTGGGAATGTGGTACATTGAGGCCTTTTCAGAGGCTTCTGACATAGACCAAGCTTTTATTGCATGGTGTTTTATTATTACCAAATCCTAGTCTCCACCCAGTTTGTAGGCACTCTGCTTATTCTTTTGAATCTGGAAAGGTTATCACCTACCTTAATCCATGCAGCAGTGTGGATTAAGGACACCAGTGTGCCCCAGGATTCTCAAAGAGGATCCTGGAAACTTCTTGTTTCTTCTTTTTTGCTGTCTTTACTAAATTCTATTGGGCCTTAGAGGGATTTGCATCTGAAATGGGCAACCTGGTGTTTTTATCAATGAAGACATCAGATCAAAGTTCAGTTAGTCAAGGCCTTTCTAAAACATTAAGGGGGCTTGGACTTACACAATAAAAAGATGAGCTCTAGCAGAGATTGCAGTAAAAACATTCTGAACTATAATCCGGATAAAGAATAGATTATAGGCCAAAGAACAGACCTTGTTTAAATTGCTTTAGACTAATAACTTCACATTTTAAAGCTTTAAACCCTGTTTTTAAGAAACAAATTTTAACGTCACATAATTTATCAGTACTTTCATGGTAGATAGTTCCATGATAAATCTCTTGGGAACCATACTTCAGTACATTGAAAAATTGGATAAGGCCAATTTATAGGTCTCCTTCATTAACGAAAATAAATAGTACCTTATGGAGGGATGAACAATCATTTTATTTAGAAAATAAACACTAAACACAAAGACTCTGAATCTGAGAATAATGTTTCTATTAGCCTTAAAAATTTTATTCTGTTACTGTATAATTTAATGTTTGTAAGCATTTAGTTAAGGATATAAATTCTTAAAGTCTTAAAAATGCAAATACCTAGTATCAAGCAAATGTCTATTTCTAATCTAAATTATAAAGTTGTTAATTACTTAGTAAAATAATTTAAGAACTTACTGTGTATAGCTCTTCAACTACCTAGTTTGTTGAATGTTCTGAAACTTGTCTGTTCTGTAGCATTCAGGACAGTTGAAATTATGTAAATTTAGATCAGAGATTTCATTAGAAACTATTGCCATATGAAACTGTTAGTAGTTGAACTTTGGATAGAGTTGTATATATTTCTAATGTGCTGAGTGAAAGAAGTCAGCCCAGAGTTCATTCAAAGCAATATAAGAATAATGTCATAATACTAGTATTTTACTCTCCTATGTAAATAAATTCAACATCAGTAGAGTTTCTTAAGAAAAAAATGTTTTTTTGGAGAAATTGTTAGGAGAGGCCACAAAAGAGGAATTGTCAGTTAACTAATGATTAAGGCAGATTTCTGATTTACTTTAGCTTATATATACTTTCTGAGCTTTTTGCCCATCTGGAGCACCCTAGTACATTTTATCCTATATGCTTACCATTAAACTTGTAAGTAAAGTTGAATATATATACACATTGTCTTGTGATAATTTAGTTTTAAAATGATGCTCAATTTAATGTACTTAAATAGCTTTTGGACCCCTCACCATGAATTAATTTGGCTTATGTTCTCATCAATTCTTAGCTACTACATATTTGTCATTAAAACCTGGAATTTAAACAAAAATGATTGAGACTTATGTCTATTAAATTTTTTTAATTTAGGAAATTATAATGAAGAGTAAAAAAGCTAAGGAGGTTTTAAATTTGTGTCAATCTTAGGGAACCTCCAGGAGTAAAGAAACATGGGAGATGAAAGATTGCTTTCTAACTATATAGTTTTAAAAAACAAAGTTTGTTGTATTTGTTTCTTTGAAATTTAATGCCTATGTATACCAGCTTTTTCTTGTTAACATTAAAATGCATAAATATATCAGCATTTTGCTGAGTGTAGGACAAAATAAATAGTAATTTTTGAAACTTTATCAATAAATATGAATTTTCTTAATAGGCTGGACCAGTATCATCTTCAAAATTTGGTCACTATTATGATGCATCAAAAAAAATACCACGAGAATTAATAGAGGCTTCAAAATGGCATGGATTTTTTCTTCCAGAAAAAATATCTTCAACTCTTAATGAAGAACCCTGGTAAGTTAATGACCCAATTTTTATTTCAAAGGTTAATAGAATACATATTTGCCACATTCTTTGAAAGAATGAATGTCAAAAGTACATATCCTAATAATAAATATTAGTTTCTATATAATATGTAACCTTAATTGTGCATATGTTTCATATTATTTGGTATAGTTTTCTTCTTTTCCCAGTCTTATAACTGTTGGACATGCTTTTACTCTTAACTGCAACTTAAAAAGTCTGGACACCAAATTTATAATATCTGCTGATTTCAAGAAAATGTAAAATAGTTCTAAATCAGGCTATTTCAGTGTTAAATGCAAACAGTGCTCTTTCAGAAAGTAAATAAGTACTGGTTTTCCAATATTTTATTTATTATGGTTTTCTATTTCTAGTAATGCTGTAAATAAAACACTCTTATGTATTTTAGATGACTTAAAGAACTTAGGATTTGAGTTTTACAGTGAAGAGTTTTAAATATTAAACCAATACATGCTTACGTTATAATGCTACTAACTTTAAGACAAAACCCTGAAAATTACAATACTTGACAATGAATAATTTATAAAGGGTAAGAATATTTAATTTTATTCCTATTGCAGTTGGATCAAGAAAGGGTAATTAATGGACTCTGTTGTCATACTGTTAAACCATTATTTTCAAAGTGAGATGAGTTATCAAATGGAGATTTAATAGGAAGTTATGAACTGAAATGACTTAAAAATTATAGTCTCCTTTCCAGAAATATTATGTAAGAATTTAGTGAAGATTATCATATTTATTTTTATTAAATCTGTTTCAAAAAGAAGTTCTTCACTTCGTTATGGTGTTCCCTATCTAGTCTATGGCCACAGACTTACCCAAAGTAGTGCTTAATGTTAATAGCTACTGTTAATGAATGACTGCTCTGTGTCAGTCACTGTAGTGGTTGCTGTACCTTTGTTATCTAACCTGTGAAAGTAAATATGTCCACTTCCAGAACAAGATACCGAATTCACAGAAAAGACTTATCTGAGGCTCAACTACGAAGTGCTAGAGCCAGGATTAACCTAAGTTTGATTAACCTAAGTCAAAAGATCTCTTTTCCTTTTTACTTTACTACTTCAAAGACTTCTGTGTCTACTTCACTTTACCTCTTGTGTTACAAAGGAAAGAGTGCTAATAGAGAACTTTTTAAAAATCTGGATCTTGTTCTACTGTTAACCTTGGGCAAATCCCTTAGACTCAGTGAAAATAAATATCTTTCTATGAAAATTGAGGTGGGGGGAATACCACTTGTCCTACCTGCATCACTAATTTTTTTTTATTAAGTTTGAATGGTTATATTGATTTTACTAGTGCCTAATTTTTGCCATTCACTGAACCAGATAAAAATACCAGATGTACCAGTTAATAATGCAGATTTTTTTCAATAGATCGAGTTACACATATGTTGATATATATGCGATTTTATATGTATGCTATTTTGTTGTATTGACAACAAGCTTCAAAACTTCATATGTCAAATTTTCTGAAGGTGTTAACATCATAGGTATTTTTTTGCTTAAAAATGTTAAATTTCGTGCCAAAATAAAGCATTTGTGGAAAGTTTTAATTCATTACTTTACTTTGAAGAAAAGTGCTGCTGAAAGTTATCATCTACTTCGGGAAGCTTATGGTGAACATGCTCTATCTCAAGATACTTGTGAATGCTGGTTTAAATGCTTTAAAAGTGATGATTTCGATGTGAAAGACAAAGAACGTCCAGGTCAACCGAAAAAGTTTGAAGACCAACAGTTACAAGCATTATTGGATGAAGATTCGTGTCAAACTCAAAAACAACTTGCAGAAAGATGAAACATTGCTCAACAAACAATTTCCGATCGTTTATAAGCAATGGGACAGATTTTAAAGGAAGAAAAATGGGTGCCACATTACCTGAACGAAAGACAAATAGCAAACTGAAAAGTCATCAGTAAAATGTTGCTTCAACAGCACGAGAGTCTTTTTTGCATCGAATTGTGACTGACAATGAAAAGTGGATTTATTTTGAGAATCCCAAATGCACAAAATCATGGTTTGTCCCAGGTCAACCATCAACATCGACACCAAGGCCAAATTGCTTAGGAAAGAAGACAATGATCTGTGTTTGGTGGGATCAGGAAGGTGTGGTGTATTATGAGCTTCTAAAACCAGGTTTAACTGTTAATACTGATCGCTACCAACAACAAATAATCAATTTGAACCACGCTTTGATCATAAACAACCAGAACGGGCCAGAAGACACAGCAAAGTAATTTTGCTTCGTGATAACGCACCATCACACACTTCAAAACCAGTTACAGACACGTTAAAAGATCTTTCCTGGGAAGTATTAACCTACCAGCCATATTCACCAGACCTTGCTCCTTCAGATTACCACTTGTTCTGATTGATGACACACGCACTTTCTGAGCAGCACTTCAAAATGTACGAAGAAGTGGAAAATTGGGTCTCTGAATGGTTTGCCTCAAAACAAAAAATGTTCTATTGGGACAGTATCCACAAATTACCTGAAAGATGGGGGAACTGTGTAACTAGCGATGGGCATTACTTTGAATAAGAGAAGCACTTTTGATGTTTCTCTTGAAATTATCATGTTTTCTTTGATTATAAAATCTGCATTTTAACTGGTACACTGGTATATACATGCTTAGGAAATAGGTCAAAATAACTTTTCCATGATTTCATAAATAGAAAATGGTTGAATCTGGACTTAAAGTCAGTTCTTTCTGACTCAGAAATATTTGTTAGCAATAGTGCTATACTGCCTCCATTCACAGAGTGCTTAGGGAAATAAAAAGTATAAAATGTACACTAAGTATAATGTAAGTACATAAAAAATAATATGGTGATACTTTGTAATTTAAAAATATATATATTATAATACTTATTTTAAGCTAGAAAATACAAGGGTTTTACTCATTCATTCAACAACTAAAGAGGAGGAATTAACATTTGTCAAAAACCTGCTTCGTGTCAGGCATTGTACCAGGCATTTCATCATAGGATATCTAATTCTCTCAACAACCCTCAGCTAATATCCCAATTTCATAGGAAATTTGAGGTTAGAGACACTAAGTAGCTTTCCCAAAACTCTCTGTAAATGACCGAGCTGGCACCCAAATTCAGGTCTCCCAAACCTCTGCTCTTTTCTGCATAGACTGCATCTGTTTACTGGGTGCCTGAAAAACAACATCTAGGTCAGCTCTGAGAGTACAGTCTCCTGTAGTCTTTAAAATATAATTTTCGGACTATTTTTGAGAACTAGCAGTTTTGCGTACAAAATAGGAAAATTTATACATTTTAATTATCAAGGCAGTATTTCATTTCATAGTAGTTAACTGATAATTCGTTTATTTCATATTAAACTTAAATGCTTAATTAAATGTAATTAAACTTTAAACATGTAATTAAATTAATTTTGAAAATGGGTACTTTACCATGTGAGATTTATTTTAATTTATGAAAAGCGTGTGCTCATTTCACTAAAATGAACTTTACTGGTTCATTTATAAAACAATAAAGCTTAGCATTACAGTTGTCTATACTTTTCCTATTCTTACAACTAGAGGATATAGTTATATCCTACTTTCATGTGTGAAGATATAACATGTAATTTTATAATATCTAAAGGGACTGTTGAAACATGTAGAGTTTTACAGTAAGAAAAGCTAAAGGTCATTTAAAATTTCCATTAACTAATTTAAAGTTATTGGTAGTTTTTTTCTGTAGAAAATGTTCATACATATAATTTAAACTTTCACATTAAAGCCTGGGTATAAAAGCCTGAGATGTATCACAATAATATGATCCAGGTGATTTTTTGTTTTTCTGTTTTACTGTCATAAATCAGATATTCTGAATCACAAAACAGTGATTGGAAAATAAATTTTGAGAATAATTCTGTAGTCTAAGTTTTTTTTAAAATCTGACATTGTTTTGAATTAAGCTTTACAAACAGGTATACCCAAACACACTTCTGTTCCTTATAAGATTGCCCTTTGTTCAGCATATGGATGCTGTCTCAACTTTCTTATATATTAATGAGTCTAGCAACATACTCCTTAACCTACTGTTTCAGACTGAATGTTTGTGAGCCCCACCCAAATTCCTATGTGGAAGCCCTAATCCTCAATGTAGATAATTATGACTACACGGGGTCATGAGGGTGGGCCCCAGGTCTGATAGGATTGGGTTCCTTAAGCAAGATCCAGAGACTGAGCTCCCACACCCTCTTTGGGTGAACATCCAGAAAAAAGCCATGTGACCACATAGTGAGAAGGTGGCCATCTGCAACCCGAGGGGAAAGCTCTCACCAGACACCAATCCTGCAGGCACCTTGATCTTGGACTTCTAGTCTCCAGAATTACATCAGAATGAATTCCTGTTATTTAAGCCACCTAGTCTGTAGTATTTTGTTATGGAAGCCGAAGCTGACTAATACACCTTCTATACTGTAAATGTCACTTTTTTTATTATAGGTACTAGAGGCCCGGTGCACAAAAATTTGTGCACTCGGGGAGGAGGGGGGGGGTCCCTCAGCCCGGCCTGTGCCCTCTCGCAGTGTGGGACCCCTTGGGAGATAACGACCTGCTGGCTTAGGCCTGCTCCCGGGTGGCAGAGGGCAGGCCCAATCCCTAGGTGCAGCCCCTGGTCGGGCTCAGAGCAGGGCCGATTGGGGAGTTTGGGCGCCGCCCCATCATGCACAGAGCAGGGAGATTGGGAGCTTGCGATGCCACCCTCAGTCACGCTCAGGGTAGGGCCATTTAGGGGGTTGGGGCACCGTCCCCTGTCACACTCAAGGCAGAGTCGATGGGGAGGTTGCGGCGCCACCCCCTGTCACGCACAGAGCAGGGCCAATCAGGGGGTTGGGGCGCTGCCCCCATCACACACAGAGCAGGGCCGATCAGGGGGTTGGGGCACCGCCACTCTCACACTCAGGGCAGGGCCGATGGGGAGGTTATGGCTCTACCCCATCACACACAGAGCAGGGCCCGTGGTGGGGGGCCCCCTATCAGGCACACACAGAGCCGCAGGGCGATCAGGGGGTTTGGGCGCTGCCCCCTGTCACGCTGATCCCGGTGCCGGGAGGCATATTACCCTTTTACTATATAGGGTAGAGGCCTGGTGCATGGGTGGGGCTGGCTGGTTTGCCCTGAAGGGTGTCCTGGATCAGGGTGGGGGTCCCCACTGGGGTGCCTGGCCAGTCTGGGTGAGGGGCTGAGGGCTGTTTTCAGGCTGGGGGTGACTGAAGTTCCCAACTGCTCCTTTCTTTCTTTCTTTTTTTTTTTTTTTTATTCTGGGCCAGCTTTAGCTTGAGGCTTGGCTCCAGCTCTTAGGCCGCCGCTCCTGAAAGTAGGTTTCTGGCCTTTGCATACAATGTTGCGAATCTGCTGGCTGAAGTCCGGCGGTATTTGTTACAATGTTTCTTAAACTGCCCGCTCAGAGGCCTGCAGCCGCAGGCGGGGAACGTTGGTTTCCTCCAACGATCCTCAGTCACTGAGGCAAGCAAGCCTCATGTTAGTTTCAAGCTGCCTGGCTGCCGGCAGCCATCTTGGCTGACAGTTAATTTGCATATCTCACTGATTAGCCAATGAAAAGGGTAGCGGTCGTACGCCAATTACCATGTTTCTCTTTTATTAGTGTAGATGTCAGATCTAGAATATTGAGTTCATATACTATTGGTAGTAATAGAATAAATTTGTTCTGATGTGTTTCTTTGAAATTCAAGATTTTATTTTGATTTATATGTCTTAATAATAACTAATAATTTTTTATATTAGCTAAAACAGCAGTTCTCAACCTGTGGTTCGCGACCCCTTTGGGGGTTAAACGACCCTTTCACAGGGGTCGCCTAAGGCCATCGGAAAACATATATAATTACATATTGTTTTTGTGATTAATCACTATGCTTTAATTATGTTCAATTTGTAACAATGAAAATACATCCTGCATATCAGATATTTACATTATGATTCATAACAGTAGCAAAATTACAGTTATGAAGTAGCAATGAAAATAATTTTATGGTTGGGGGTCACCACAACATGAGGAACTGTATTAAAGGGTCGCGGCATTAGGAAGGTTGAGAACCACTGAGCTAAAAGATTTGTATTGATTAAGTTGGATTAACTGAATTCTGAGACTCCAGTTATCTTTACAGGAGAAAATCAGTGGAAAGAGGCTAGGTGTAATACCTAAGATTTTAGAAGTCATTCCACTTTTCCTCTCCTGCCAAGTCTCCTTACCAGCTTAAATAGAACCTTGATATAAGCCTTTTGTAATATTTTCCTAGGGAAATTGTAATTATGCTCCCCCTACTATCCTGCACTGGAATTATTTGTCTTGTCTACATCTTCATCTTCCCCCTCAAGCATTGCATATCCTTGAGGAAAGAGTATGCTTTCTTTATCTTTTTACTAGAGGCCCAGCACACAAAATCGTGCGCAGGTAGGGTCTCGCTCGCTAGTCCCCTGTCCCACCTTGCTGCCACCCCCTGGTTTTCCGTGGTTCCCTGATCGCAGCATGGTTTTGGTTCCCTGGAGCCTGCGGCCCGGGGGAGGGACCAAGAGGTCGGCCGTTCCACCCAATAGCCACTACTTTGGTTTGCCATGGTTCCCCGTTCACCATGCTGCGATCGGAGCCTGCAGGCAGGGGGGTAAGGGGGACTGAGAGGTGGTCAATGCACCTCATGGCGACTGGTTGAGTAGTCATTCCAGTCGTTACGCTTATGGTTGCTGGCCTTTTATTATATTCCCTAAATCTGGGACACAGGTGTGAGTTGATAGTTGGTGAATTAGTGGACCAATGCACAAAGTGTGGTAATAACTCAGATTAACTATAGCCTTACTCTTAATGTAAAGATTTAGTGGGATAAAACCAATAAATAAAACATAGCCGTGTAAGAGTGTATTTTATTTCAACAATACAGATCTCTTAGCTCAAGAAGCAGAGAACCACACCGTGTTTACAAGTTACAAATAGAAATTCATGAGAAAGGAATTTTGAAAGGGAGTTTCTAGCTAAGACTAGAAGTTCAGAATAAAAGTCATGAAGTTATAGTAGTTTAATAAACTACTTTATTAAAAGTATATGGTGAATGATATATTAATAATAACACCTGAACTGTGGGAAAGGCAAGATGTAAGTGTGAAGAGGGATTTTACCTACCTGCTTATCTGCTGATGGTATAATTAAAGTAAAAAGATAATATCTGAAAACTTATAGAGAGAACTAATATCCTGAACCTCATGTTTTTTTATTTTTAAAAAATAAAGTTTGCCCTGGCCTGTGTGGCTCGGTTGGTTGGGCGTCATTTCATACACCAAAAGGTCACTGGTTTAATTCCCGGTGAGGGTACATGCCCGGATTGCAGGCTCAGTCCCAAGTAGGGGGCATGCAGGAGGCACAATTAATGTTTCTCTCTTCCTCTCCCTTTCTCTCTCCCTTTCTCTCTCTTTCTCTCTCTCTCTCTCTCTCTCTCTCTCTCTCTCTCTCTCTCTCATCAATAAAAACATATTTTTTTAAAATAAAGTTTATTAGGCCATAACGTTGTCTGAGTTTACCACCTTTGTCACAAAGGTCAACTTGGAGTTTCCAGTGTAGTCTATAATTTCTCAATGAAAATCAGCAACTTATGGACAGCTTTAGCATCTACAATTGACCTTTCACTAGCCATGGAAACTTCCCCAAATAATCACAGTGAATGAGCCGTCTTCTCGAATTATCTTGCTTTTGTATGCCCCTTTTGAATAATCTCTGGAAGATTAGCAAGCCCTGCTGCATTAAAGCCTTACCTCTTAGTACAAGCTCCCTTAAGAAATTTATAGAGGGAAGTAGGCAATAGTCTCCTGGCTGGGATCTTCACATTCGTTTTCTACCATGTATGCCATGTGTCCTAGGCACACTGCAACATTTTGAGAATAATCATCTAATGAATGGTAGTAGGTAGAAAACAATGTTTATCGCTTTATAGTCTCAACATATCTTGAACAACTGTGTGTGACAGGGGCCGGAGCCACAACCTCCCGATTTGCCCTGCTCTGTGCATGACAGGGGGCGGCTCCCCAACTCCCCAAGCAGCCCTGCTCTGAGCCTGACCAGGGGCTGCATCTAGGGATTGGGCCTGCCCTCTGCCACCTGGGAGCAGGCCTAAGCCAGCAGATCGTTATCTCCCGAGGGGTCCTAGGCTGCGAGAGGGCACAGGCCGGGCTGAGGGACCCTCCTCCCCCCCTGAGTGCACAAATTTTTGTGCATCGGGCCTCTAGTATTACTATAAAGAAATAAATTGCCCTAATCGGTTTGGCTCAGTGGATAGAACGTCGGCCTGCCGACTCAAGGGTCTGATTCCGGTCAAGGGCATGTACCTTGGTTGCGGGCACATACCCAGTAGGGAGTGTGCACGAGGCAGCTGATCGATGTTTCTCTCTCATCGATGTTTCTAGCTCTATCCCTCTCCATTCCTCTCTGTAAAAAATCAATAAAATATAAAAAATATATGTTTAAAAAAAAAGAAATAAATTTCTGTCAGACAACATGGCATGGTAATATCAGCAAACACATGAATAATGTACATGGGACAATGTTTTAACTAAAGAAAAAATTAAATGCTTCATATGTAAAGGTAAAAATTAAATTTCTAATAATTTTCATATTCTTTGTACTATTATAGTTTTAAAGATATTGTGATATCTCAAGATGGACCATTCACTATAAAACTTGCTAAAAATTATGATCCATATAAAGTAGCATACATAATTTGAAATGTAGTGCTTTTGGGACATATTATAAATACTTTGATAGCCTAATCTTTGTTAAGGGTTTGGAAACATAAGGAAGCCAGGTTCATATTTAAAGTTGGGTTTCCTTCTTGCCAGTTTCTTTTTTATAACTTACTACACTGTTGAACAACAACAAAAAAGACAACATTCTCAAAATTAATGGGTTTTTTAAAAAAAATTTAGATGACAATAGAAGATAATTATTTTCAGCCAAAATTATATTATTAATTGCAAATATTTCTGACACAGAAATGTATCTCATAGAGATTAACAATACTTATTGTTTTAATGTCAATACCATATAAACTGATTCAGTTTTAAATGCTGTCATTTTATGTATATAAGAATGAATATTCTCAATTAGTATACCTAAATGTACTGATTTTCCAAATTTTATTTTCTTACCAGTATTTATTTTCCTAGAAATTTAATGAGCTTGGAGAAGTTTGTTTTACTTATCAAGTTCTAAGCATTTTGATTAGATTTTTTCTATCTGTGTTAAATAAGAGGTTGTGATGTATTGGCTTTATGTCCATTTTTGTTCTTATATCGAAAGAAACCCCATTACTTTTGAAGAGATTCTTAGATCTACTATAGTTATCTTAACAGACTGTGAGAATGTAAAATAAATAACAGATCATGTTATCTGGATGAAAGATGGCAACTAAAAAAAACTAAGAAGTAATTTATGTATGTGGTATTGATAATGTACCTTCAGGTAGCAAATTTACTACCGAGTACTTAAGCAGGTTTTATTAATGAACAATTTTAGGCAGAGAGGAAATGCTTTAAAAAGTTTTCACATATATGGTATAATAATTTTCTTCAGTAGATTCATAATTGGTAGATTAGGATGCACTGGGTATATTCTTGATCCATACTTCTTTAACCCACAGTGACATTCGTCAAATGGTTGGCTGGAATTCATTTTATAATCTGGGACTTTGGAGCAGATTTTACCCCCTGTGCAAAGTTAATTGACCCAGATAGGAATTGAATCTGCTGTATTCAGAAAGTAGAGCTAGCCAGGACAAATATATGTTAAGATACGAAACAATCACATCATCATTGCCCTATGGAATATCATTATTTATAGACACATTTTCTCACTCATGGGAGTAGAAAAATGTGTTCATGTAATTTGTTGTATTTTCACTGAAAATGGAGAAATAACTATGTGAGAAATAATTATACCACCATATCTTTCATTTGGAGTCATATTTGTTTTGTTAAGAGTGGGGTTATTTTCTCTTGGTTTTCTTTTTTGTTTTTGTTAGGTAGATACTTTGGGGTAGATGTGAATGTTCAATACAATCTTTACAGAGATATGCATATATTTTTGCTGAACCATTGGCCATTGATTTGGCACACTATGCATTTTGCTATATTTACTAACTTATATTCTTCAATGTTGCATGTTGCTTCAAATTATATTTCATCCGTTTTTTAGGGCATTTCCTCTGCCTTTGTGGTCGCTTCATTTATGATCACAGTAAAGCAGATACTTTTGTATTTTTAAGGTCATCCACAGCTTCTACAACATTAGGCACTTTTATGTTTAGGAACTAGTTGTGCTCCAGGACTCATTATCATGACATTTAATATTCAGCCATAGCACACAGGTTGTCCATTATGAAGAATCTTAAATTCAGTTAATGTTAAAGCAGATTTTCTTTGCTCTTATTAAATTTTCTTTGAGATGTTTTATAGCATTTGTAAAGTATTTTAAAATAGTGACATTAGGGCTAAAATTCTTGTGGGAAATAATTTTGTCTAGGTCATCTTATATTTATACATTTATTTTATTGTCTTTTTTACAAATGAAATGGCGTTTATACTTGTCTTAATTCAGGTTTTGAATTAATATTATTTTAGCAGTTCTAAGAAAATTAAAACTTTGATGGAAGGTAAGCTCAGGTGATCAGCACATTGATTCAGGAATACTTGGCATAGCAGTTCATTAACTATGTGTTAATTATCTATGATTACTCCTGAAAAGCCATAGTGGCTTCATCTTTTAGGTTGCTTCATTAAATCATTAATTTTCTTCGAGCTAACTAAGCCTGACATAATTAAGTCATCTCAGTCTCCACAGATTTTTATCTTCCCAGGATGTCAAGAACACAGAACTAGTTAATATAAGGCATTGTATCTTGTTCCCTGGATGTATTGACTTTATTTTTTATAATATGTATACTATTTTGGCTCATTTTAAAATTATATTTTAAAAATCTTATGAATGTATATATTTTCATTATGTACTTACTGTTTTAGATTACATTTGTATTTCCTGTATAATAAAGCCCATTTATGTATTTAAACCACTTCTTACCAACAGTTCTTTGACCCCTGGCTACATAAAGCTGCTTCAGTTTATTCAGAAAATCATTTATGAGGAAGGATTTGATGGATCCAATCCCCAGGTATGAGTACCTTCAAACCCTTTTATAATCATGGATATAATGTTTTCAAGCTCTCTAGGGCTACACCCAGAAGGTCTTAGAATAATCAACAATGAACAAGCTGTTTCCAGCTCAGAAGATGTAAATAAGCAGAGCATAGCAGCCTTAGTTTGACTAGTGATGTGTATTCAGAATTTTAGCTGTGTTCTCAGTGAATTCACATAAGATGTACACATTCAGTGTCAACATGAATTATTGTAAACACTTGGAATTAATAGGTAGCCACATTTTGAAAATTATTCTTAAATCTGCAAGTCTTGTACTTTCCCATCTAAATTTTTCTATTTCTGTCAATCAGGATTTAATTTTGAATTACCTTATCAGTAAGTGTTAATTATTTTATGATTTTACATTTATTACAGAATGCTTCGGGTTGTCTCAGTGAATAAGAAGGCATTTCTATTTGCTGTATTAAAATATTTTATAACTATTTTTCTGTAGCTCTCTTTTTTAAAAATTTCTCTGAATTACCACTATTAAAGATGTTCCAGTTAGTTTAACTTAAACAAAATAAGGGAAATTTTATTTCTACATATCGTGTGGCTCTGAATTCTTCCTCAGTTATTTTAATTGCTATAGCTGCTAACAGATTTGCATTTCATTTATATTATTTTAGCAGAACTGTTTTCCAAAAGACATTATTTTTACTGAAGAAGACAGAGAAGCCAAGCCTTACTTGTGGCATTATCAACTACACTTGCTCTTAACTCATGGATTTAAAAAATATTATTGTTGACTTTACTACTATATTTAACAGTATCAAATGTAAAATAAATAATTTTTAGAATTTGTCTTAATCATCAGTTTAATGGCAGGTTGAAAACAGTATGTCTGTTGTGTGGTGAAGCACATTCACTTATAGATGGCTTTTCGTGTATGTTACAGTTTTTGTGGTGGTCCTTGGTATTTACTACAATTTTGTTACGCTCATTATTGCTCCATTTTTGGTCCTAGTTAAGATTTATGGGCTACATGTCTTCTCTTTGGTGGCAGTGCCTGTCTGGAGAGGTAAATTGGTCCCTGACAGACACCTCTCCCCATTTGCTGTGGTAACTATGGAAACAGGCATGTCATAACAGTTCCTACGGTACAGTGTGCAGAGCTGCTGCTCTTGTAGGATGATGACACATCTTCTAAGACCAAGACATTTTTTTTAAATCAAAAAATCAAATGCAATAACAAAAAAATACATACTTACATGTAAATGTACATGTATACACACACACGTATACACACACACACACATATATTCAGACAGCCATTAATAAGAAAGCTGTTGTTGGAATGGATTGAAAGGTTTGTTTTTTTGGTTGTTTATTTCACCATTTTCAATAAACAATATTTTTCATGAACGTTGACAGACAACAAACAGTAGCTGGTTTCACTCTCTGAGCCAGAGATTCTGTAACTGTTGACTTTCATAAAAATGAACAGGGTTGAGGTAGACATTTCTATGGTGAATATCAAAAATGCTAAAAAACTTTTAACTAAATAAAAATATACCAATAAGTCATTTAAAAATATATTTCTAACTTTATTGGAATGAAAATATAGTTAATGAATTTCCATATTGTTAAGTTATGGATTGTATCGTTTGCTAAATTCACAAGTCTATACATCTGTCTCAGAAACTTTAGATGAGATCAGGAAGTCACAACAGTGCATCTATCAGTCACTACTTAAAATATATTATTCCTGAATCACAATAATATTCTGATACTGAAATAAATCCTGCTTTTTTAAGACGAAATTTTCATCTTATTGTTTTTATCATTCCATTTTCAACTAAACTAAACTAATTGGAGGCAGCATATAGAAATAGACTCTAAGAAGCATACTATCATACTATATAGCTCAGCTGTGAAGTAACACAGGTATCCTATTAGTTAACAAAACTTAATGTGTTTACCTCTCCTCCACTTTCCTTTAGAAAAAACAGAAAAACATTTTACGAATAGCAATCCAGAGTCTTGGTTCACCTTTGTGGGGAGATGATGTCTGCTGTACAGAAAACTGTGACAACAGTCACAGCCTTACAAAATTCCTCTACATTCTCCGTGGTCTTCTACGCACCTCTCTTTCAGCCTGCCTCATCACTGTGCCAACACATCTCATCCAGGTAAGAACTTTTCAAAACCACTTTCCCCTAATTAGTGGTGCATAGTAAAGAGCAAAATGTAATTGCTTTAGGAGTCTGATAAATTATTTTCTCATGTCCTTTACTAATTTTTTTCTTTGCTTTCTTGTGAACTTGCTAGATCATTGTGATATGAAGTTGATTTTGATCTTTTAATTAATCATAAACTGATCTGAACATAGGGCTTGAAGGAATATTTGTAGACCTATGTGAATAGCAGCATTAACTAAAATGTGGAAGCAAATAAAGTATTCTTCAACACATGAGCAGATAAGCAAAATGTATCTTATATTTCAGTGGAATACTATTCACCCTTAAAAGGAAAAGAAATTCTGACATATGCTACAACATGGATAAATCTTAAGGACATTATGCTAAGTGAAATTAGTCACAAGAAGATACTGTGATTCCATTAACATGAGGTAGTTAGAATAATCAAAATCATAGACAGAAAGTAATATGGTGGTTGACAGGGACTGAGGGGAGGTGCGTGTGGGGTGTTATTACTTAAAGGATACAGAGTTTTTGCCTGGCCAGTATGGCTCAGTGGTTGAGCATCAACCTATGAACCAAGAGGTTCCAGTTCGATTCCTGGTCAGGGTACATGCCCAGGTTGCATCCCCAGTGGTGGGTGTGCAGGAGGCAGCCTATCAATGATCTCTCTCATCTTTGATGTTTCTATCTCTCTCTCCCTCTCTTCCTCTCTGAAATCAATAAAAATGTATTTTAATAAATAAATAAAGGATACAGAGTTTCAGTTTTACAAGATGAAAAGAGTTCTGAAAATGGTGGTGATGTCAGCATATTATGAACAGAATACCAATGAACAGCTTACTTAAAAATGAGTAAGATGCTAAATTTTATGTTATTTTCTTCTAATGCACATACTAAAACCCTTTAATTCAAAATGACTTAGTTTTATAACAGAAGTTTTAAGTTTTGTTTTGCTTTATTTTTCTAGGAAATAGCAAAAATAACAGTAATGATAGCAGCTCAAGATATGGAAATATCATTCCTTGGTCATTTGAAAAGTATCATTTCACCAAGTTATGCAGCTCTTCTAAATATTTACACATTTCATTATACAATATCAAACAATCACATTGGTTAATATCATCACCATCCACAATGTTGTATGTGTTGTGAGATTATTTTTATCATTACTTTTATATTGTAAGAGTATGCCCCAAATTCTTTATCTTTTCACTTATTGAAGGACATTGTTTCGAGATTGATGCTATTGTGAAGCGGCTGTGACCATTCATGTAGAAGTCTTTATGCAAAAAAAACCAATATATGTGTGTGTGTGTGTGTGTGTATATTCATCCCTCTAGTAATCACATCTCTTCAAAACTTTTTATTTCCGGTCTTTTTTATTTTAGCTATTGCAGTTCATGTGAAATGTTATGATTGTGGTAATTTGCATTTCCTGAGCAACTAATAATATTGACCATATTTTCATGTGCTTGTTGGCTATTAGCCTATCTTCTTTTGTCTCAGCGGTTCTCAACCTGTGGGCCGCAACCATCAGAAAACACATATAGCATATCAGATATTTACATTATGATTCATAACAGTAGCAAAATTACAGTTATGAAATAGCAACAAAAATAACTCTATAGTTGGGGGTCACCACAACATGAGGAACTGTATTAAAGGGTCGCTGCATTGGGAAAGTTGAGAACCACTGGCTAAGTCTTTTGGCCATTTTTTTTTTTAGTTATCTCCTCATTATCAAGTTTTAAAATTGCTTATGTATTTTAGGTACATCTCTGCAATAGTTTTTTCCTGTCTGTGATTTGTCTTTTCTATTTTCTTAACATTATGTCTGAAGAGCTGAAGTTTTAATCTTGATAAAGTTTAATTTATCTATTTTTTTAATGGCTAGTGGTTTCTCTTCCCCATTTTTTCCATTTTACCAGTCTTTGTCCTCTACCATATTTTTTATGTGTGTTTTCTTCTAAAACTTTTATAGTCTTCTCTTTTCAAATAGATCAATTTATTCCAATTTGAATCTTTTACACTTTAGTTTGTATTCTCAAATAGCTTTTGGCTTATTAGTTAACATCCTGATTATATGTTAACTCACTTTGTATTCACTAGTTTTCTTTATTAGTAGTACTTTTTACCAAAGTACTCATTGTCTACCTCAAACATGTGATTCTTATATGTATAATACATCTTATACATTGTAGTCTCTGTAAAGTCAGGGCCACATATTTGTAATTTTCCTTCTACTTAGCTTAGGGCTATGATAATAATATATTATTAAGTGGAATAAAGTATAAAAATTCCTAGTGCAATACCTAGATTTTTTAATATTTTCAATAAATGTTAAAGGAATATTGATTCTTACTTGGAAATTTATTTCTAATACTCAATTGTTTAAACTTGAATCTTTATTTAAATTTATGTGATTTTAGTATCTTTGTTCAAATCCTATCTACAAATGGCAAGTTTATTAAAATGTCATTAATTATACATAGTTTATTAAAATATCATTAATTATACATAGTATATATAGTACATTTCAAGTCCTATGACCAAGGAGTTCAGCATAAAAAAAAAAAGAATTTTGATTCCTTGGTTAGTAGGATTTATTTATAACAGTCATAAGAGGATAACTGTTTTTCTTTAAGGGCTTTTCATAGACTGTGCTTGAAGCTTACTTACTACTATGAGTTTAAAATCACACAAATATTATAGGGAAACTCCTTTCTCTAATCGTCTTTTACATTGTACACATGTTTGCATTGTTAATGATGTTAAGTCATGTTAAAGTTAATGCTTTAATAATAGTTTGGTCAGATTTAATGAGCTTCTTGATTATGATGATGAATAAACCTCGAACAGACCTGTCAGATGCTGGTGAAAATAGTGGAACTCATACTACTACTACAACTATGCTATTGCTACAAATATTTATCAGGCACATACTACATGCCAAGTACTATACAAGTATTATGTCCTTGAATCTTCACCATAGCCCTTACCTCTTTTTTTACAAGGTCACACAGTTAATAAGTGGCAAGCCAGTCATGTCCCAACTCTTGTCTTTCTCTGACTCCAAACTCCACCCTCTTCACTGTTAGGTTGTATGGTTCCCCTAAGCATCACAAAATCTCTGCGAGATAGGTGCATTGCCAATATCAAAGAAGATTAAACTGAAGTGATTCTCTAAAGCCATGCCTCTATTAGACCTTTAAAGCTAGTATCAAATTCATATCTGCTTAACACTTTGCTCTCTGTCACACTACATCCTATAGGTCTTGAATTATTAACTACCTGTGATAGCAGTAACTTTCCATTAGGAAAAAAATGTTCTAGGGTAGCATTCCTATTATTCAGTTTTGTTTTGTTTATAATACTTATCCAGGGATTTTTTTTTTATTGATTTTTAGAGAGAGTAGAAGAGAGAGGGAAAGACAGAGAAATATCGATGTGAGAGAAACACATCGATTGGTTACCTCCTGCTCAAGTCCTGACCAGGGCCTGGCTGAGGAGGAGCCTGCAGCTGATGTGCATGCCCTTGACTGGAATCAAACCCAGGACCCTTCAGTCTGCAGACAGATACTCTGTCCACTGAGCCAAACAGGCTAGGGCTTATTCAGCATTTTTAAAGAAAAAAAATCATTGTAAAATCTTTAACAAATTAGTACATGTGAAAGATTAAATGAAGAGTTACACTCTAGACAAGGGAGGAAAAAAGATGGAAGCCTATTTCCTTACATGTAATTGCAAGAAAAGAAAAACAGTTATGAAATAAATATATGTAGTTTTTTATGTATTCCAAAGGGACCTATGCAAAGCAAGGGGTGATCATCTTTATCACTTAGAGAAGTGACCCCAAACCCATTGTGAATGTTATGACAGTGCTTCCTCTAGCCCCAGTATAAGGGACCAGCAGTACTGTGATTAAACTAGAGGCCCGATGCCCGAAATTCGTGCAAGGGGCTCGGCCCTCGCACCCCTGGCTTCTTCCACAAGGTCATTTGGCCGTCCAGTCTAATTAGCATATTACACTTTTATTATTATAGATAGCCTCAAGTCATCCTATCTCATCAATGATTAAAAGATTGAGATGAGCCCTGACCAGTTTGGCTCAGTGGATAGAGTGTCGGCCTGCAGACTGAAAGGTCCCAAGTTCGATCCCGGTCAAGTGCATGTACCTTGGTTGCGGGCACATCCCCAGTGGGAGGTGTGCAGGAAGCAGCTGATCGATGTTTCTAACTCTCTATCTCTCTCCTTTCCTCTTTAATATTTAAAATATTTAAAAAAAAAAAGATTGAGATGATAAGGTGGACTGGATGTCTGCATATCAGTATTTAAATTTTGGAAATTTATAGACATGTTTAAATCCTTATATAACTGGAAAAGATATAAATTTTTGCTTTTGAAAATACCAGTAAAGAGACAACTTTGAAATGGAATAGAAAAACATAGGGTTAGACTTTGATGACTGCCACTTCCCTAGACAATTTTGCCTATTATAATATAGTAGTATTCTGACCCTAACATCAATTGAGCTGTAAAAAACAAATAATTTCTTTGCTCTTTGAACATGACACCTAACCATATTTTTGTTTTTATATCAAAATATTTAGAAAAAAATATAAAACTTAATAGTTTGCTTAGACCAGTTATGATATAAATAGGGGATATCCCTAACTCTGAAAGACTGGTAAGGAAAATCACAACGTTTAGGCTAAAGAAAGAGACTCAGAAGGAGCATGTTTATACTGCTTTTAAATCATACATCAACTTTATCTCTATTGTGACCATTGCCATCCCTGCAAACTCCAAGTCAGGTTTAAATGGTGATTAATTTACTAAGGGAATTTAGCTTATTCATTCATGAAATAATTTATTGCAGGCACGGTTCTAGGCACCTATAGGGTTATAGTATGAATAAGACAAAGTCTCTATCCTGTGGAGCTTTTCAGCAGTGTAAAAGATAGCATGGATAGAGCAGAAAATTAGTATATACAGTATAGGTATTTGCACACTTGAGCTTAGAATTTGATAGTAAGGTGGTTTCTGGCAGGAAATAGAAATATAGTTTAATATCCTTGGAAATTTTGTCATATAATTAAAAACCTATACATAATAGAATTGTGATACTTTTATTTGAATATGTTATATAGAGTAACACTAGCTTTAAAGTTATATATAGTAGCTATATCTCTTAGACTAGTAAAACAACCAATCGGTGCTCTTTAGTTATTAGCATTCTGTCAGACTTGTACAGTAATGATTAGTTACCCTTTATTGTACTTTTGGCATGCTTCCCATGTTTAATTTTATTGTAGGAAAGGAACACATAGTTAAGGAAATTACAAAGAGGATAAAAAGTTAAAATAAGGAAAATAATGAGATAGAGTCAAAACTTACTTTAACTTATTGATATTAATAAGACTTTTGCAAGTAGAATGAAAAATAATTATTTTTAAATTTACATTGTGTTTAGCCTCACAACTTTGAACTTGAAATTTTTTTTTACTTCCTTTAGGTTAAAGATTATCTCCATAACAGCACAGGGAAAAGTAACAAGCATATGTTGAAACAAATGTATAAAAATAAATTCTAAATATCTGTTAATAAAACCCTAAAATTATTCATCAAATATGTCTTTAAAATATATATAGCCCTAAACAATTTTCCCTGTGAAATAGTAGTATTGCTCATATTGTCTCTTTCTAGAATATAGTTTTAGTGTCTGCCCAAAGACATTGCATTAAAAATATATGTGAAAATGGCCAAGTTAAGCACAGACTTTGTTACGTGCTGAACTGTGGATTTAAGTGTCATTTGAAGGAGCAGAACTATGGACGGCTCCCCTATATTCCAGCATTACTCCGTTCCCAGATCCCTGCTGTGTAGTTGTTCCACTCGCCAAGAAGCCTGTTAAAGAGCCCCCCAGAGCATGTGTACAGCCCTCCATGTTAATAGTTAATTGGTGAGGATGGCAAGATGAGAGGACAGCCGAACATGTGGTCTCTCAGACTCAAGCAGTAGACAGACCTTTAGTTATAATAACAGCAGCTGCTCACATTCTCACAACTCAACTGTTCAAAACTCTGTTGTCAAGTGAAGGTTGCGGATTCGGGGGGAGAAGGGGTGGAAGGAAAGTTTACTTCTAAGAAAAATAACTACAAACCTGCCTTGAAACTCTTACTACATATTATGTATGAGAATATTATTTCAACTTTGTAAAACTTAAGTATAAATTTCTATATTAAAGGTTGTGATATTTCAGCTACATTGGACATTGTTGCTTTTCCCCCATTTGCCTTTAGAAACAAATGTTTGTGTACCCTTTGAAATTTTTTTAAAAAATTTATTTTTTCTATTGTAGTTGACATACAATATTATATTAATTTGAGGTGTACAACATAGTGATTAGACATATAACTTATGGTGACATACAGTATTATGCTAAGTGAAATAAGTCAGTTTGAAAGTTTTTAATGAGATTTTTTTTTGTGTAAATCACTATCTTTGAAGCAATTACAGTAGGATACTGTTTGATATCCATATCTAGGAAGATATAAAACTGTGATTTTTTGGTCTTAAAAATAAGAACTAGTTTACTGTTAGTGAATTTGTAGTCCATCTTCAAATTATACAAACATTTTGTGTCTTCTAAATTAATTTTATTTTTTATTCCCAGTGACATTTGTGTGCTTGGGGAAAAATGGTGACGGATAACATGTATTCTTCTTGGAAATAAAAACTGAATTTTATATCTTATTATGATTTCATTAGCAAGGTGATTGGAAAATACATTTCCCCTAGCTTATGCATCTTATCTACACTATCTGTGGCAGCTTGTTTTTCTTGATTTGTATTTTTTATTAAAAGCACTCTTATCTGAAAATGTCAGGGAATATTGAAGCTCTTAGAATTACAGGTAAAACAGGGAAAGCTTTTTTAAATACCTTTCTCATAGTGTTCTATTCAGAAGAAAATTTACTTTTTATTATTGCTAATCTATTCTGTCATAGTCTATACTTTTAGGAAATTATAAACATAAACAACCTATTAAATTTCTCCTTAATTGTAACAACACAGGAAAGTAACCTTCTTTGACATTATTGTTAATAAAATATGAAATAACATTTTCTCATTCTAGTTTAATTTTAAGTATTGCCAGCCTTTAATGTATTTTGGTTACAAAACATTAGTTGGTAAATTAAAGTTTCTTTTAGTCAAAATATTTCAGATTTTAAACTGGGCTGTAACATATCTTTATTGGTCATCTTTGGCATTTGGTCAGTTAATAGCCTTGTTAAGTTTTTATTATATAACCAATGTTTTTCAACAATTTGTCCTGTGGAATTCCCATCCCCCTCACCCCCAAACTATCTTATTGAAGAAAACTATTACCAGCATGTTAGCGTATACCTAAGAAAGTTTAGGAAAATTTCTTTTCTAAAGAAAGCAAGAAGAAAGGCCTTATTATAATGTCTCTTGAAAATTGAATAAGGTTTTATTTAGTGTGTTATTTTAATTTATACACAGTATTTTCAAATTAATCTTCTACAGTATTAATTGTATTATAGCTTTGAACCCACTGAAGTGAATGATACAATATCTTCCAACATAGAGAAATTCAGAACACACCTTTTCATATCCATAAACTTTTGTTCATGCTGAGTATTTTAGCAGCTAAACTCTGTCAAGTAATGAGCTGCTTTTGAACCAACCACTAATATGGGATTATGAAATGTGGACTACAGTGGCCTTGTAAATTTCTCTCAATGTGAAGTCTTTTATTATTAAAACAGGAACTATGGACAATTGCATGGTGAAGGAACAACAGACCTTTGTGAGTTCATAACTATAAAATTTTGGAAAATGTTTTTAATTGTTGATATGCGTATCATTATAGGAAAGCATAATACTACCTCTGTCATATAATTTAATCTATTTAAATGGTCTTTTTAAATTTAATGAGAATATTTAAGGATGAAAATTACAGATTTAATCTCTTGATCATAACTATCATTGCCAGAAGATAAAATTAGATATCCTGGCTTTCAGTTTTTCATGAATTCCTTTAAAAAAATGATATTCTCAACTGAGAATCTGCCTTTAATTTTTCTAGCTCTCTCAGCTACTCTGAAATAGATTGTAAGAAACTAACTTTAAAAAAATTTTTAAAGAAGCAGTGTTAAAAAATGAACTGAATCATATTAAACCATTTTAATTATACACCATATTTATGAAATTCCAGTTTCTGAAAATTTAGTAGCTTCATGTGAGTCTAATGAGTCGTAAACAAAATCTGTTTTTCTTTGCAATAACAAATAATAGAACTTCGTTTCAACTCTGCTGCTGCAGTCTTGGGATCTATGTTTTTATAGCTACAGTGTTTCTTATATCCTGTGTCTGTTACCTGATTTATTTTTTAAATCTAACTTTAGCTTATATGCATTATACATGCATATCTAATTTGCTTTTTCTTTATCAAGAATGTTTGAAACTTTTACATAAATAAACTTCAAATTATGTATAAGTTTCTGTCTGTATAGAGCATTAGTAACAGTATGTGTACCATTTTACCTTAGTGTAAATATGCATATTAAATAAGAGCAGGATATTTTAAATTGTCAATATGGTAAATGTGCATTTTTAAAAGAAAAAATTACCATTAGAAACCTTTCGTTATACTTAATCTAAGCAAAGCATATTAGGTAAGCCATAGAAAGAAAATATTTTTTAATGTTTTTTTGCTTTCTCTAAAATAATTTTGTGATGTTATAGTTCACATTGCAGTTCATATCATAGTTCCTTTTAGTGATTACGGTTGTTAAAGTACTATTTAGAGCCAAAATTTTCAAATGGATCAACGATAGGAATAGTGAAATGTCTCATCACAATGTGGAGATTGAGTCATCTGTTTGGGCATATGGAATCTTTGGCTGCTGGACGGCATAGTCTTTATAATGCCCAGTGTCCAAGCATGGGCACAACTGTTCTGGGAGCAAAAGCAGGGAGGGACCTCTGTGTCCAGTCCACTAGAACATGGTAGGAGAAAAAAGCAGGGAGGGACTTTAACATTTTCGCTAATAGGCTGTCCTCTACAATATCGCCTTTCATGTATAGACAAGAAATACAACTTCATTTAATTTTGCATTTATTTTACAGATGATATTACTAATCTTTTTATCTTTGGTGTTACAAGCTATCTGAAAAACACCCATGAGAAAATATAGGTTTATTTCTACTTATATACTTGGATGCATACCTTCTCATAAAGAAAGATGGCTGTCTTCAAAACAGGATGACACTTCTTCGTGTTGAGACAAAACGTGCTTGTAACCAGTTATAATTAAAAGTTGTTTAAGTATCAGGTCATATATTATATCCTAACGTTATGTTGTAGCCCTTTGCTATTAATTACATTATTATTACTATATAAAGAGTCCCTGCTTCTTCAATAATGTTTTCGCACTCTATGTAGTTAATCTTTAATGTTGGGAGGACAGGGAAGAGATTAAATTAGCCTTATAACCTCTTTCTCTTCTAGGCTGATGATGGAAAATAAAAGCTCATAGCCACAAAATGTAACACTTAGAATTAATATTTAATTAGATTAGCAAATTGTACACTGTGGCTGAAAGCTTCCAGAGAGTTGTTAGTGCCACAATTGACCTACAGGTTTAGTAATAACTCACTTCTAGAAGCAAGTGCCAGTTCAGCATAGTAGAGCCACTGTAAGAAAGTCCTGAGAGATTAAAATCAGCAAACCAAATGGCAGGCAGGGATTCCTGGGATGGAGCCTTCTGGAAAGCTGGGAGCTGGAATCGCTTTTAAGCCAGGATTCAGATGAGAACAGTGGGTGAAAAAGCTGATCCCTCCTGTTCTGGGAGCTTCTGGTTGTAGTCCAAAATCTTACAACAGATTTTTACTAAATGTTTTTGCTGAAGCTATTAACTTACATTGGAAATCAAATATTGAATAATTTTTCTGTAAAATTTAACAAATGTTTGTGTAAACATCAGTTCTTAATTTCTTACATATTAGTACATAATATCTGTAAACTCAGATCATTAAATTATCAGATAAGTTTGGCGCTGTACATCTATGCTGTTTTGCTGTGACATGCTGTTTCCTTGTTCCCTGTATAGTTGATTTATATGGTTCATTTCTATATTATTTCATTACGGGGCATTATGCAGAGCTAGAAAAAGAAATTCTGAAGTCTTTAGCCCAAGATTATTTTTTTCTTCAAAAAAGTATGTATATTGAAAAATACAATTTGGTCTTTAATTTTGAAGGCCTTATATTATAAAAGCAATGCTACATTTGCTTATTTTTATGATGCAATTAAATTACAAGATAAATAATTGGACCTCCTGGTGAAACACTGGATCCTTATATTTCTGACAAGTTAATTTGGTGAAAAATAAGATACCATGAGTTTGAAAACGTGCAAACACAGAGCAGCCAACTGAATTAAGGAACACCTTACATAATTTATTGGTTATATCTTAAATAATTAAAGAAAAGCTTGTCATTAGTTAAAAATTCAAGCAGGTGAGAGCCTTGCCAGCAGAGGGAGTAGTCCTGTCTTCCGTCAGGTTCCCATCATTTTCCCACCTGCCTCAGCTTTTTCCCAGCCAGTTTCCCATCTGGACCTGGCTCTGTCAGCCTGTTCCTGATGACAGGCTATAATTTTATACTCAATATGGGATTATTCTAAGCTGATTTTAAACTTTACTATCTTTAACCTACCACTGCATCACGAACATCAGCTGGATGCTCTGTTTGATATTTGGATATCCGCGATTGTCTTTCTGGGCAGGGTATGTGTGAGCTTTTGGACATGAATAGCATTTTAAAGATTTCAAGAGAAAAGTAGTAAGCAACAAATTTCTGATTTAGGAAGTTACACCATAAAACATTTTGAAGCCAAAAATACAGACAAATTTCTGTATGAATAATTTCTGTAATATGAAACTAGAATATGTATAGTTTATGAAAATGCCTAAAGTTAATTAAAAATATCATACTTTATTCTGTTTAGCCTATTCATTGCAGTATTTTGTTCACTCCATTTTATAAGAGTTTTCAGAATGTAAGATTGTACAAATGTTTTATAGAATTAAAGTTACAAAGAAAACTGATATAAATAAATGTTGCATATAGTGTTTGAGGCCAGTGTAAATGTAAATAATGTTTCTGAAAGTGTTCTTTTAAAAATGCTTGTTTTAAAGAGCCAACATTTTCATACCAAATTTACAATACCAAGTATTTGATCAGATAAGAGACACAAAACAACGTGGCTCCATTGCTTAATCCTAGCAAAATTTGGCAACTTACTCAGCAATTTCTTTTGCCCTTGAGGTTAAGTATATTTACCATTAGTTCCTTTGTAGATATCTTTTAAGCATTAGAAAATGGAATCAAAATGTGTTTGTTTTGTGATTTCGCTACATGACTGTCAGCTTACCAAAGTTTCTCTATATTTTAAAACTGTGTATGACTTTGAATAAAGTTCAGTGTTAAATGTGGAAAGATTTAATTTAATACCTTCCTTAAGGTATTAATATTATTAATATTATAAATATGTACTACTATAATTTTATTTTATACAAGTATATTCTTTCTTAAACTCAAAATATTTGAACAGCATTGTTTTCCCACTATCCAATTTTTTAAATAAAATAAAAATCTAATTTGCAGAAATAAGTGATAACTCTGAGCAAGAAAGGGGATTTATAAAAAATTACAAACAGTAAAAGTAATTTTGTTATGTCGTAGTCTCTATTTCTATAGGATAAAGAACTTAGTAAGTATGGGAAAACCTCTAGATTTAAAAATCTCTAGATTTATCCTTTTATTCAAGATTATTTTTTTTAATTACATGACAAAGTGTACACTTTAGTCTGTGTTCCTATGCATATTATTTTTCAGAAAATGTTATAATTTGAGTTATTGAGTACACACACACTCACATCATATCATGTAATAGGGTCAAACATTAAGCAACTTAAATATTTCTTTAACTTTTCAACGTTAACTTACTCTGCTTTTGTGTATGTATCCCAAATTGGATGTGTGTGCCATACTCAGTGGGGACTTTGCTCTTCATACTTTGTGTTTGCTGTCTTTCCTATTTGAGTAATCCAAGAACTTAACTCTTATTTAAGGCATTGCATAAATGCTTTATGTTATTTGGTTTATTCCTTTCAAGCTTCTTGATAATTAAGTGATTGGTTAATTAATTTTTTCCCAGGAAGTATATTTGTTTCGTTATGTACTAAATCTTTTATATTATTGAGATAATTAGGTCAAAGAAAGTTTAAAGTATGGGGTATTCTGATTGTCACTTGGCTGCTCTAAATTGATATCTAAACTCTTTCTATTAAAAAATAGAGGGAGTTTATATGGCAGTAGTTGAATTTTTATCTCTTCACAAAGTTCATGGTGTGGGCTTAATGAGTTTTTAATTGAAAGGGAGCATTAAATTAATCTTCCTTTATTTAAAATCCATTTAGTGAATTTGGTGTGTCCTGGTAAAAGTGGTTACCATTCTATAAAAGCAAACAGGAGGCATACTATGAAACCAAAACAGGAACAATCAAAACAAAATCTCAAGTTTTTGTGAGATTGGACTTGAAAGTAGACAACTGGACAATCTGATTTGCCTTTTTATTTGTAATAGCATTGACATAATTTAAACTTAAATAATTAAGAAATTACACTGCAACAGAACATTTTAAGACCCTTTTATGTAACATAATACAATGCTATTTGAGTCTGCCAGCAAACTCTTAAAACTCCTGGACACTGGCTCTCTTCTCTCCTGGCTTCCCTCCTAGTCATGTCTTGGCTACTATCCAGAGCTGACAACTTTCACCTAGGAGCGAAGGGAGATTTGTCTAATATAAGAAGGATTTTTGAGCCATCCTAGACTTTCACATCCAGATGGGCAAGGAGGAGAGATGGCAGTGTCATTGTACATGCCTGGGTGTGTCATTATGCCATGCATTCAGTATAATCATTAATTTACTCATACTAGTGAGTCCCAAATGTCCTTATTCAAATGTTCTTCATTGGGAATTGTAAAGTAACAAGTTCAACATTTTTAAAAATTACATTCAAATGTATGCCTAAGTAATTGATGAACATACCTTTGCTTCTCCATTTTCAACTACATATACTATAGGCCAAAGAGGTGTATGTTGCTAATCACATAAAACTCTTAGAATCTGTTAGGATGAGAATGTGGAAGTTCTAGTGTCAAGGCCTCTGCTCAGATCCTTGTGCTAAAGCTTTCTGAGCATTGCAGGTTATGTTATGACAATTTATTGTCCACAGTGTATTCATCCTAAAATACATTGTAATTAGTATTTTAAGGACTTTTTTGCAATCATTAATTTTAGATTCTTTCAAGCAAATTCACCTACCTTTTATCTAAAAAAGCATTTAGTATTAATATTGTAATTTGAAAGACCTTTTGACAACAGTGGTTTTAAGGTATGATTACATCAGTAGACCATACTCTTTATGAATGTTGGAGTAATCTGTAACGCAATCTTAACTTTTTAAAACATATGTATACATTTACATACCCAAATATCTTTCATACTTTTACAGATAATTGGAAGGTTATATACCTTTAATTACAATAAAGTTGGGCTTTTTGATGTTATGTAATTTCCAGGGTTTTTGATTCTATAGACATTTTTCAGATATCTTTACAACTTTCACAATCTTTCCACATCACATAAACTACTATGCAGAAAGGAGTAAGGTCATTGTTAAATATAAATTATTTTCTGTTAATAGTATGATTAAAAGCTTATTCTTATGCAAATACTTCATGAAAGCTTTAAAAATAGAATTTAGTTTATAAGTTAATAACTATGATATAAACTTAGGGAACTTTATATATATATAACCAATGAAATATATATTATGAAATTTTGAGATTTGAAATCTAGGCTATACACATCTTTTACATTTGGAATTCTTTAGTTTTCCTCTGCAAAGTGGAAATTAATTTTTTATGTCCCACAAACTACCTTAAAAAGACCTATAAAATTGATAAATATTACAGAGTTTTAAATAGGTTACTCATAAATTTTAAGGTTAAATTAAGTAAGAAACCCCTCTTTGAAATAAACAAATGTCAGGTTGGCCATGTAAATACACAGGATACTATTAGAATGGAAGATGAACCCCACCCTTAAGCCCCATAGTTTCTATTATTCATATAATTGAGAAAGCCCTAGATTTTATATCAATGAAATCCTAAATATTTGAGTTCTAACAAAAACTGGCTTTTATCATTTTAGATTCAGATATTTAGATACAAAGGCTTAGTCTTCTATTTATAAATAAAAGGAAATCTGACCTTTTTGATTAAGAAATTTTGTCAGTAGCCTTTTTAAGTGCTTGTTCATCAGAGGGTCCATGAGAAGAGCACTCGTCCCAGTGGAGTTTATCCTAAAAATGAAATGATAAGAGCCTGCTGGTTGTTATCTAAGATTCTTCTTAATGGGAGAGCCACATGGTTATTCTTCATCTCTCACTCATTCTCACCCTCCACAACCAACCCAGCCACACCCCACCCCCACCCCAACATTGTTCAGTACTCAGTACAATGAATCATTTTCAAGTTGACTCATTGTGAACTGTCTCCCAGCTGTTGGAATGTCTGGCAGACATTTCTGTTTGGGTGAAGAATAACTGGCTGAAACCCAACCTGGATGGGTTTGATTTAATGGTCTTTGGCTAAAGAAATATTGAGAGGAGCATGTTCTGAAGGTCCTGTTATTCCTGGAGTAAGACCATCCCGTGTGACACAGAATTGAAAATAAGGAATCAATCTGATTATTTTCTCACCATTGAGTGAAAAATTGCTTTAGGAAAAACAGGCATTTCCAAATTTTGTTTTTTTTCTATACTTGGTGCTCATTTGATTGAAAGTATTAAAGGCAATGAAGAATAACTATTTTCACTTCTTTTAAGGACACTAATTCATAGACTGAAATATCCTTTATATAGCACACATTTCTACCTATGGGGGAGTTTCAAGTACAACCCTAGATGTGAGTTAAACAGTCATCCTATCTAATAAAAGAGAAACATGGTGATTAGCGTACGACTGCTACCCTTCCCATTGGCTAATCAGGATGATATGCAAATTAACTGCCAGCCAAGATGGCGGCCGGCAGCCAGGCAGCTTGGAAGTAATATGAGGCTTGCTTGCTTCAGCAACAGAGGGAGCCAAGCTTCCCCGCCTGCCTTGCAGGCCTCTCAGCTGCACTCTAAGCAACATTGTAACAAATATAGAAGCTAAACAAAACCCCAGGCTTTAGCCAGCAGGAACGCAACATTGTTTCAAATACAGAAGGTAAACAAAGGCCAGAAACCTGCTTTCAGCAGCAGAGGTCTCATAGCTGGAGCCGAGTCTCAGAGCTAAAGCTGGCCCAGAATAAAAAAAAAAAAAGGAAAAAAGGACAGGTTGGGAGCTTCAGTCACCAGCCAGCCTGAAAACAGCCCTCAGCCCCTCACCCAGGATGGCCAGGCACCCCAGTGGGGACCCCCACCCTAAAGGGTGTTTGACCAGATGCAAACAGCCATCAGCCCCTCACCCAGGCTAGCCAGGCACCCCAGTGGGAACCCCCACCCTGAAGGATGTGTGACCAGCTGCAAACAACCATCATCCCCTCATCCAGGCTGGCCAGGCACCCCAGTGGGGACCCCCACCCTGATCCAGGACACCCTTCAGGGCAAACCAGCCGGCCCCCACCTGTGTACCAGGCTTCTATCCTATATAGTAAAAGGGTAATATGCTTCCCAGCACCGGGATCAGCAGAGCTGCGAGGCCTCCCAGCACCGGGATCAGTGTGACAGGGGGCAGCGCCCAAACCCCCTGATCTCCCTGCGGCTCTGTGTGTGACAGGGGGCAGGGCCACAATCTCCCTAACTGCCCTGCTCTGTTCGTGACAGGGGGGAGCTCCCTAACCCCCTGATTGCCCTGCGGCTCTGTGTGTGACAGGGTGCGGCACCCCAACCCCGCCCCCATCGGCCCTGCCCTGAGTATGACAGTGGCGACACCCCAACTCCCTGATCTGCCCTGCTCTGTGTGTGACGGCGGGTGGTGCCCCAACTCCCCTATCGGCCCTGCTCTGTGAGTGACAGGGGGGAGCTCCTCAACCCTCTGATCGGCCCTGCTCTGTGCGTGACAGGGGGGAGCTCCCCAACCCCCTGATGGGCCCTACTCTGTGCGTGACGGGGGAGCTCCCCAACCCCCTGATGGGCCCTGCTCTGTGCGTGATAGGGGGCAGCACCCCAACCCCCGATCGTCCCTGCTCTGTGCGTGACAGGGGGTGGCGCCGCAACCTCCCTATCGACCCTGCCTTGAGTGTGACGGGACGGTGCCTGAACCCCCCCAATCGGCCCTACCCTGAGCATGACTAGGGGTGCCATCGCAACCTCCCGATCCCCCCTGCTCTGTGCATGATAGGGGGCGGCGCCCCAACTCCCCAATCAGCCCTGCTCTGAGCCCGACCAGGGGCTGCATCTAGGGATTGGGCCTGCCCTCTGCCATCCAGGAGCAGGCCTAAGCCAGCAGGGTGTTATCTCCCGAGGGGTCCCATACTGCAAGAGGGCACAGGCCGGGCTGAGGGACCCCCTCTCCCCCCTGAGTGCACAAATTTTTGTGTACCGGGCCTCTAGTCCTATATAATAAAAAAGTAATATGCAAATAGACCAAACAGCAGAACAACCGAACATCCAATCA
The DNA here is from genome assembly GCF_963259705.1 of Myotis daubentonii. Classification (NCBI taxonomy): domain Eukaryota; kingdom Metazoa; phylum Chordata; class Mammalia; order Chiroptera; family Vespertilionidae; genus Myotis; species Myotis daubentonii. Next base: position 64,633,896 of record NC_081848.1, read on the forward strand.
AAGCATAATATGCTAATGCTGCTCAACTGCTTGCTATGATGTGCACTGACCACCAGGGGGCAGATGCTCCAACTGGTAGGTTAGCTTGCTGCTGGGGTCCAGCCAGTCAGGACTGAGCGAGATGGGCCAGACATATCCTGGAACCCTCCTGCAGTCCCTCCCTGGCCTGATCATGCACCAGTGGGGTCCCTCAGCCTGGCCTGTGCCCTCTTGCAATCTGGGACCCCTCAGGGGATGTTAAAGAGCCGGTTTCAGCCTGATCCTGCAGGCCACTCCCCTTGGGAGAGCACCAGACGCAGGGCACATGGCTGGTGAGCACTGCTGTGGCAGCGCGAGCCTCCCAATCAGGGACTGATTGGGTGCGAGCCCGCGGCAGGCACAGTGGGGCCGGAATGAGCAGGAGCGGCAGGTAGGAGCTGCAGGTGGCGTTGGACGGCGGGTTTCAGCCCAATTCCTGTAGGCCACCCAAAGGGACCCCACCAGTGCAAGAATTCATGCACTGGGCCTCTAGCTTCAACATGTTTAGTGACGGGCTACTATGTACTTTCTGCTGAGTCTGGTAACATCGACTAGCCCTCTTATTTTTCTTTCTTATACCATCTTCATAAGAGGACTTAAGAAGCAGAGGAATACCAATAAGCTCTGTAGTCAATCACATTTTCAGAAAGTGAACATCTTTGACTATATTTGGACTTTTCTCTAATAGGGGACATGGCCTCTGACTAATAAATGTTCTTGACTGTTTTTACATTTCTCCTCTTTATAAAGGTTAGTTTTAAACTGGTGGGCATTACCAGTGTGTAAAGTGGAAGTTTCCAAATGATAAAATTTTACAAACAATACTTTTTTTAAACTTATAGAGTTCTTCATAACAATTTTTTTTTCTAGGATGTTAAAGCTTATACAACAGTTTTCTGACCTACCAGCCTGTCAAATTAAAAGAAATGAAGGCTTTCCATCAAATAAAATTATTCAAGAAAATCTATTAGATATTTGATGATTATATTGTAAAGCCATGAAATTCTGGGTATTTTAGAACTTTTGCTACTTAAAATATAACTTTTTAAGGATGTATTGTTCAATAATACTTTTGGTTCATATCAAAGTGTGTTGGAAAGGGAAGGGTAGGCTACTAGTCTGGTGCTAGTTGCCTACCATCTTTTCTTTGCCTTTATCACTATACCAGAGCCAAATAGCAGCATCTGGAAAGAGAAAACAGAAAACTCCAGAGCTAGCCATGCTGCAGCCTTTTAGCTGGATCCTTCCCTGTTTCTAATATGAGAGATGACCTCAGCTGGTTCCGGACTGGGATCTGGTCCCATTTGACAGATGACAGTAGGGCCTTATACATTTACTATACTGTCTACTGCTCTTGAATCCTGATGTCCGTCACATTTTCCAATATCCAATGCCTAATGTAATTTGAAAAATAATAGTATATGAGCATAAAAATATCCTTGCCTCTTAAAATAAGAGAAAAATAATTGATATATATTTTCTACCAAAACTAAAGTATGTCCCCCCTCAGTGCTTTGATTTAAAATAAAATATTTACATCTATTCATGGAATTTTCAATTAAGGACATACTTTCATCCAGTTTTTGTTGTTAGTCTGTCTCCTCTACAATTTGTCATTGAGATGGCTTAATGGCACTGTATACAGGTTATTTTTTTTTTAATATAACATGAGATTTTTGTTTGCTTGTTTTTCAGAATAAAGCAATTATTGCTCGTATTACAAACTTGTCAGATACAGTCATTCATCTGGAGTCGTTTATTGGTTCTAACAGAGAAACCAACCCATTATATAAAGATTATCAAGGTAAGCAGCACCTTCATGATGAGAATAGCATGTCCTGGTTCCTCCTAAGGTACCTGGAAGCATCTTGTCCAGTCATAATACCTACTGTTCAGTGGCATGAATTCTGTTTTGTAATATATCTCTTAAATGTTTTCTACTCCTGGCCAGTCTTCCTTGGCACCTTGTCACCGAAGGATATTAAGACTACAGACAATGGTGACTGTTTGAAAGGAGTCACACCCAGTGCTAAGGCACGGCGCAGCCAGATGTGCATTGTTGTCCGATGGCTTGAACTTTCTGTGAAGTCAGTCATACTTATTAGCCATGTTTGAAATAAGTATATTAATTGTAATAATAGCAGCTTTGTATAAGGGTTCATACTTTACAGAGCTTAGCTATATAATAAATAAATAATAAAATTTGCACTGTACTATGTTTTAAAAGTCCTAGTCAGTCACATTTTCAGAAAGTAGGCATCTGTGAGTATATTTGGACTGTTCTCTATCTACTCATTTTGTTGTTAGTTTGAGTTATGAACAAATTTTAAAATATCACCATCCTAGTATATGCACAGGTCAGTTAATTAGACTTTTTAACTTACGTGTTTTTAAGCTTTTAATAATATTTTAGTCATTCGGTTGATTTAGGGATTTTTATTAAAGGTTCTTACATAGAACTTTTGCAATAGGAAAGGTTTAGTAATTATGCATATCTTAGCTCTAAACTGAATATGAAGTGTGATGAATAATAGATTTTTACCTATTTAGTTATTCTGAATAAATGTTAATTATTGCTGTTACTGTTGTGGAACTGCTATACTTAATGGAAACCTCTAGTCTGATGCCTGAATAGCTTATTTGAAGTTTGCTGCAAGATTGTGCAAGGTTTTGATTGCAGGACTATGGCAAGCCCAGTCTACAAATAAAAGGTTACATGATGATTGCCACTGCTTTGAAGAGTCAGCATACAACCTTTAAAAAATAAAATAATACGATCAGGTGTATGTTGTTTTTAAGCCTATAAAATATAAGCTGTGAACAAAAACTACATAAAAAAATTTGCCTCATGATCATTTACTTGCTTAAGTGTGTGTCTGATATATGCCCAGACCCTATGTAGAATTCATGTAATATAGTATTGTCATTATGATAGGAAGAGAGCTATTAAGATTAAACTCTTTTTTATTGAGCTATAATTGATATGTAACATTTTATTAGCTTTAGATATACAACATGATGATTTTATATATGTATACATTGAGAAATAAGTACCACAATAAGTTTAGTTAACATTCATTACCACACATAGTTCCATTTTTTTTTTCTTGTGATGAGAACTTTTAAGATCTACTCTCTTATCAGCTTTCAAATAAACAATACAGTACTGTCAACCATAGTCACCATGCAGTACATCATATCCCCAGGTATTACTTATTGTATAATTGGACATACTATTTTTTTAATTTATTATATTTCTATTTTCATTTAAAACAACCCGAGTTGAAGAGTAAACTTAGTAAAATTATATTTTATATTCTAAAAAAACAATTTGATTAAAACATTTCAGGGGTTGAAAGACTATGACTTTTTGTGCTGAAATGATTCCTCACAAATTAATGGGTAATTCTGATGACCAGTAAAGTTTCTATTAATAAGAAGGGCCTCAGGAATCATTCCTTCATTCTGTAAGGCTTCCTGATTTAATAGTTAACTAAACAAGCACATGCAAGTTTAAAATGAAAAATGTGCAAATCAAAGTATGGTGTGCTTATTTCTAATATATTTTACTAAATAGTTCTGCATGAGATATTTTTAATTTGTATCTAAACTGTATTTTTAATAATACCTTTTAAATTAACAAAAAATAAATTGGATATTTTAGTGAATTATATTTGAAAGGGACGTTTCTAAAGTTAAACACCTAGAGATTTACCGTTTTAAGCTAAAACTAATACATACCTTACTAAACATTCAAACACACACAAAATTCTATACTAGAGAAGCAGTTCTATAACTAAGATTTATCTACTTAATTCAAATCTGGACTTGCCTTCTTGCCCCATGTTTAGGGATCAATGTCTTTGGGATAGTAATTTCTAAATATGGGCTGAGTCAGGCAGAGATACGCACTGAAGAATCTTCCACATCTTCATCTGTGGCAAACGACCCCTGGGTTAGTCAGGAACTGTATTAAGCTGCACAAAAGCCATCCAGTGCCCTTGTCAGAAAAAATTAGTGAGTGTTTCTACTGACAAGGGGCCAAAGCTCACAGTTTACCTAGCACTGGTACAAAGCTTATAGCAGCTCCTGGAAGGTCTGTCATGCCCCAGAAATGAGTATCTTGGGATGGCTTAGGGGTTAATGTTTCATCCTAGAATGTGCTCTAAAATGTCGTTTTCTTCAATGGTTTGTAGCAGTCATTAATAAGGTACAAAATGGAATGCATTTCATGAGTGTTTCCCTGGTTATGGGTAACCCAGAAGCCTTGTTTTGCTGGCTGCTTACTGGTGCATTTAATAAAATAAAGATCACCCAGTGGCGCCATGGGCAGCATGCAAGGTGATAGCCATATTTGCTTACTGTAAATACAAGAGAAAATCACACACAAAACGGCTATAGTTTTGACAAGTAGTAAGATCCCTCTTTGCATCTGTACTTCTGTACCAAAGTGCAATTAGTTTTCCTTGCACAAGGATTTCTGTTTATCTTATTCTGCTTGATTACTTGAGTATAATCACACCATTTGCTTCATTGCTCCTGGTAGTAAGCTCCAGTTTTAAAAGGGAAGGATGCTTGTGTGTAAATTTACAGTATTCTGCTGTACCATTCTCATTTATGCATCCAATGACTGCATTTTAATTTTTCTCCTTTATTCCTTTCCACAAGGTTTGATTCACATACGTCAGATTCCTCGGCTTAATAACTTGACGTGTGATGTGTCAGATGTCAAAGACTTAGCTTTTAAATTGAAAAGAAAGCTATTCATCATTGAGGTAAGAGAATTTTTATATTTCAGCTTACAGTTTTGAGGTAAATCATATACATATGTATATTCAATGAAATTCTTAGATGGTTCATGTTAATTTTTTTTTCTATGCTAAGTATTTTTAAATTCTTTTGGTGCAATAAAATAATTTTTTAGACTATCTTATTTTTTATTTTATTCTAATGGCATATTATTATTAGAGTATAGCAAAAATGATTTTGTTTTAAATATACATTTAAAGTAAGCTCCAAATTTACATGAATATGACATGCATATTTTCAAGGCTTTCAAAGGCTTATTTAATAAATGTTAATGAGCTGTGCTTATTTGTATGTGGCATGTGAGTGCTACCCACAGTTGTACCTGGTTAAGAAAAGAGGATCCTATCCACCTTCTAAAAGCTGATTTTTTTATTAGTAGTGTAGTCACCTTTCTGCTTTCTGTGCTGAATAAAACAAAGTACTCACTCTAATTTACACCGCTATCTTTAAGTAAATTTTCCACAAAACTGAAACTTTTTGTGGGACCTCTCTGCAAGTAATAGTGACAGAAAGTGGTAGTACAAAAGATTTATTTCAACTTAATCTTGCTAAAGAGCAAATGAACATAGCACTATTAAGCAATTAGGGTTGATGTATTTATTAACGAAATAAATGCTCAGAGAGAGATGGCTTTTGGGTGATGTGATAGTTATCAGTATAGTCGGTGCCATTTTTTTAACAAAGACATAAAACAGCCAAGCAGCCTTGACAAACCATTTTGTTTAATCTCTTTTCAAATGAAAAGCTCTTAAGCAGGCCACTTGTCTTAACTGCTTGAAACCATAAAAAGAGAGAATTGCCACCAATAAATTAGCATATTTTTAACTTCATCACCAAATGATGGTCAATGTGGCTTGGCACTGCTTTGGTGTTTGGGACTTCACCCTGAAGTGACCACTTTGGCCCTTTTTTGACCCTCTGCCCTCTTTAGCTGGCCACTTGATAAGGTAACTTAATGGTTCTCTCTCTTTTTCCCTTTCCCCTCACATTTGCAAGTAGCACTAACCTATAAATCATTGTAAGGGCCCTATCCAGTGACAAATTAATGTGCCCTCCTCCTAATTAATGGTCATCAATGTCCTTAATTATCTAATCCTATTGAGAGCAGTTAATAGTTAATCAGGCAGCCCGTTCTTCAAGCAGGTCATCTCTGCAGGAGCGTTAGAAGTTTCTCATCTGGGGATACTCCTTTAAAAGCCACATAAAGCCAAAAGAACTGGAGTGCAGAAATGCTGATTCTTGAGCTAATTTGCTTTAGTTCTCCAAAAAAAAAAAAAAAAAAAAAAAAAACCATTGAAAGGAAATCCAACACTGTAATTGTTCAAGCATTGTTTTAATTTTTCTGATAGAATATTGGGAAATTTACCATAATGTGAAGTTGTAGTTGCTGATGTCACAAACAGAGCACGCCGTACCATTTTCTTTAAAGATGAATTTATATTTTCAATAAAAGACATGTGTGTGTGTTTTCCCATGTGACACCTTTCTCTTCAGATGAGTATTCTGACAACCAGGTCTAAGGTATCATGTCTATCACCATAAAAATTAAGGAAGAAGATTCCTTGATGATAAAAAAAAAATTACACATAGAGAAAAAGTAGCACAGTAGTAGAGTCATGTTCATTCGCTCTCTTTCTCTTTCTCTCTCTTTCTCTCTCTCTCACACACACACACACACACACACACACACACACACACACACGGACACACACACATACAGTATTATTTTGGCGGTGAGAGGGTAGACATAAAGTACTTACATAATGTCAAGTGAGACCTCTCCTCTAAATCACTTTAGGTTCTCATAGTGACTACATTTTACCATTGAAGCTGATGAAAGGTCATTTATTAACCACATGGGTTTCTTTCTGTTCCATATCCTTTCTTCTCTTCTTACTAGTTAAAACTAAAAGAACCATTATAATTGGTGACCCTGTAGTTTAGAAGCAATATTTGAAAACAAAACTATGTTGGGGTTTTTTTTAATTAATATTTAATACAGTAAATCACATCCTTTATTTTTTTTGCTTATAACCTAATAAGTGTTTGTGTGTGTGTACGTATATATATATAAATGTACATATATATTTATGTACATAAACTTATTCTACATAAGTTACTTAGGCCATGAAATTCACTTTGGTGGTTAGAAAAATATGAAGAATTAAACAAACCTAATGAAAGTACAAATAGGTATAGTTATAGTTGTATAAAATCATGTGATTGGTGTAAAATTAAATGCTTAAATATAACATTGTACATTATAAAATGCACACCCAATTAGATAGCAATTCCTTGGTGATATATTCTAGACACTGTTGAAACAAGAGGACTTTTTTTATTGGAGGGGAAAAATACCTACCGAGTGGCAATGTTTTAATATGTACAACAAATAAAAGTTTTTTTAAGAAATTGCCCTGGCATTTTTAAAAAAATAAAATGTACACTCCACTAGTCTATAAAATCTGAGGTAATTATATACCAGGCATTGAATCTGCATCTTACTCTTAGAAGGGAAAGGTAGTTTATCAAGTAAAGCAGAAATAACATTTTTTATTCCATACAGGTAGATTTGTTACATGTTGGAATTTACTGATAATCACAAGGTCTAAAAAGTCAGCATGGCCAGAAGTAAGGGTGCAAAGAAACAGGCAGACACTCTCATCTGTATTTTTAGGGTACTTTTTCTTTGATTTATTACATCATTGCCCTTTTATGTATTAAAAAACGGAATTTTTTTTACTAATGCCATCAATGGCCTTAACAAGTAGAGCAACTTTAACTAGTAGTCTGCAGTTTCTTTGAGTGATTTGGAGATAGCAACAGAATATTTTTTCCTTCTTGGAATGTGTATTGGTATTGTCCAGATTCAGGTGAAAGCAATTATGTGATCATAGTAAATTTTTACTAATACCTAACATTCATCAACTATGAATTCCTATAAATTAACCCCTCTAAAAAAATCGTAGCAGAATCCTTTCTAGTAAAGACAGTGAAATCCTGGCATATATTCTGGATAAGCAAAAGAGAAAGTTTAAAGTTGGCTCAATAAAAGAAGTAGTTTCTGATTCTCCAAAAATTGATAATTCTTATAAACTGTACATGGTATGCCAAAATTAAGATCAGAGTTATATACTTAGTAGGTATAAAATATTTGCTGAAATACATGTAATATAAATTATGGAGTTTAAAAATATTTCAAATAATACAGCTTTAGGTATTACATAAACTCCAACTGGCCAAGTGAGCTATAAACACTGCCTCCTCATTCTCTGTAAAATTCTGTAAGATGCATAACTTGGGAACACAGCTTCCAAGCTGAAATAACTACTTACACTTGTATTTTTCAACATGTGTAATTTTTGTTTCTTTAATTTTGGGGTTATCATTAACCAGTTTTTTTCTTTATACTAGTGATTATAATATAATTACAGTAAACAAGTAAAATTTCATAAAATTTGAAATGCAGCAGCATTAATTTGATGACATGATAGGAGCAGCATTTTACTTGGATTTAGTAGTGTTTTACTATTTTTATGTTGTATTGTTCAGGTTGATCATATCTTAATATTTTCTAGTAATTGATTTTCTAATATAAATGATAATAATGTATTATTACATTGGTTACAACCTCTATCAACGCTTGGGTAGTGCAACAGTTTTCCAGATCTAAGATTCAGTGTTTTTAAGTTCAAGTCAGAAAGTATGGTTACTGAGTTAAGCTGATATATACAAAAACTGTACACTGTTCTCTGCAAATTTTCAATATAAGGATAGATAATACTTATGTAAGCTTAAATTGGTCCAAAAATAGTAATTATCATAAACATTGTATCTATGTGGGTCTTGTATACTAAATGAATATTGATAATTCAGTAAATCACAAATATTGGTTGATATTTCAATTCTCAGATATACTACAGTTGAGAAAATCAGTAGAACATAGATATCTCTGGATGAAATCATTTGTCAAAAATAGATCCAAATTAATATTCTTTAACAATGGAAATGCCATTTTCTAGGTGTTTACATTTAACCTATTCATTATATTACCATTCCCATATTTGTACTTTAATTCCCAAGTGACATAGACATACAGTAATGTCACACAGGTTTCACAGAATCTCCAGGAGTTGGTTTAATACTACGCTCGATAAATTTCACACGTCCTTAGCTAGCCTATCAAAATTGCATACCACCTTAAGGGGAACCCAGTTTTGAGACTCGTCTAATCCTATTTCTTCCCACTTTGGAATCTTAATTAGAAGAGATAAGGGAGAAAAAAAACATTATTTAACTAAATTATTGTCTTGAATCTGTAGCAAAAGGTATAATCCGCAATTGGGCCAATTAGTGAACCCCATAGTTAGCTATGCTGCAGCGAACAATTTGATTAGATCTGACACCATCCTAGTTCCCACTGTTGTTTTGCCAGGTATGATGGTCAGACTTCAAAGAGCTTGAGGCATCAGCAGGGCAAGGTTTGGAGGCCAGCTTAGGTCCGGTTGTTAATCTCTCTGCTAAAACCACAGTGGCTCTCACACAAAACAAGCTTACACGACACAATCATGCGGTATTAAAGTTAGGGTTGAGTCATGCCAATTTGTCTTTGATTTTTTGATGATTGACCAAAGATAGCTACATGACTAGACACATGCTAAAAGTATCCTGATTAGGTAAGTTCCCAAAATATATGAAGTTTTTTTTCTTTAACTTCCTATATAAATGTTGTGAAAGCTTATTCCCTTTGTTCAAACTTATAAAGTAATGGTACTATATCAGGGGAAATGAGTATTTCTTACTAGCACCCTGAATCCTGAACTTTCCATTTAACACTTCATAAAAATGCGTCCTTACGTTATTAATTCCGAAAGGAGAATTTAAAGGGAAATTGTTTCTAAGTGGTAAGCTTTTTAAATATCTATTAAGCTCCTTGAAAGAAATAGAAGGAAAATAAAAACATTTTTTCCTGAGTCATTTATGTTCACTGACAATTTTT